>NW_010267896.1:15469-18025 GCF_000690775.1 Eurypyga helias
CTGAGTAAAAGTGAAGCAGAGACCTGGGGACCCACTTGGCCATCACGGTCCCCAAGAGAGGGGTTTGTGGGACCCTGTGAGTCCCTGGAGCTGGTGAAGCTCAGCAGATGGTCCTGGGGAGTAGCCGTGTGCCCGCGGGGTCCTTGCCAAAGAGACCCAGCCCCCAAAACTCTTCACAGCATGAATGTAAAACGCATCTCCTTCCCTGACTATTATGTTTAACCCAAGGCAATAGCCCCCCGGCACGCGCTGGCCACATGGCCCACCCAGCCGAGCTACTGGCACCCTCAGCAAAGGCACCCGATCCTGGAGAGGGGCTGGGGAAAGCGGGAAGGTGTGACCCACATGGTGTCGGGCAGCTAAACCTGCAGGAGCCGCTGGCAGAGGGATGGGAGACACTTTGAAATGTCACCCGGCAATGGCCTTGGCTTCCCAGGGAGCGGAGCAGCCTCCGGCTGTGCTGGGGGGTGCAGTAACAGGCACAAGGTTTGCTGTGCTTCACACCCCCAAAATCTGTCAAGGAAGGGACCAAAAAGGCTGTGATGATGATGGTTATTACTACTATTATACAAAAATGGAAAAATTTTTCTTGGTATTCCAGAACTTTCAAGGAAGAAGCAGTGCACCAGTGTCCCAAGGAAGATTTTGTGTTTCTACAGCTTCTTCTGTCTAATGAGCACGTGGGCTGGATGGAGACGCCTTGCGCAGCGCACGCAGCCCCTCAGCTGTTGAGCGGTGGCATCCTCGGCCGGCAAGCAGAGGAGCTGCACCCATGACGGGCATCGGCACAAAGCACCCGTGCCTCGGAGGAAACCCTGTGCCTCGACGCGTGCAGCAGGAAAATGGGTATAATCCCATTTACCTGCCTCCTCCAGAGCTGGCTGCGGTGTTTGATTCACGTCAGGAGCTCGGCTGGTGACTCCTGGATGAATGACACTATATAAATGCAAAGTGTTATTAATATTTCATGTTGTAGTGAAAATGTACTAATGGGGCTTGTTCCTGGAAGATAAAGTGCTGCCATTAATACACCTCCGCGTCCCGCAGGGGCTGGATGGGTTCGGCCGGTGGAGGGTGCAGCCATCGGCACCCACCTCTCGGAAACTGGAATCTCCAGCAAATGGAAGCGGTGGGATGGCAGCTCTGGCTGCGGGAGCCTGGTGTCCATCGGCCGGAGAGGAGGCACCGCTACCTGCCGTGGCTCTCGCTGCCTGCTGCTCGGGACGGGGCAGTCAGCCGCAGAGCTCCGGCCTCTTGCTTCACCTCACTCTGTGTTTTCTCTCCCCCGTTATTCCGTTTGTGCCTCCACCACGCATTTGCCAGGGGGTTGATCTCCACTTTGGAGCAGTCCTGAGCAGTGGGATGTGGAGGAAAGCTGGTGGCCGCTCACCTTCTTGTCCTGCCATCAAAGCAGGGCAGGGGGACGGGGTGGGGTCACGGTGCCCATGCTCCCAGGAGGGGCTCTGGGGTGCTGTGGAGGGATGGAGGTGTGCTCTGCCTGGAGCCCAACACCAGCAGAAACATCTGGCAGCGCCCCAGAAGAGGGGGTTTTAAACCCAGAAAGCCACGAGAGCCCCTTCGGACACCCTCAAGCCAGGGGGTACCCGGGGCAGAACACTCCCCGCACCCACCGCTGGGATGGGTGCTGCTCCATGCCCCCCCTGCCTGCCCAGTGGGGGATGCAGCCCCTGGGAACCCCCTTCCCGGCACAGCCACGGCACAGGCATGTTAAAAAAAATAAAAACGGGCTTGTTTGATGTCAAACTGCAGAACTCTTCCCCCGAGCCATCTGCAAACAGTGGTAATTTACTTTACAGCTGTGTAGATTTGTTTCTCTACGTTTTTTTTTTTTAAACCCAGCAGAATTGCAAATGAAACGTGTATTTGCTCCTCAAATGGCTCCCTCTGGACCTGAGGTCTTGCACCCCCACGCAGCAGCACCCCACCCATCTGACCTCCACCCTTGCTCTGTGCTCCATGCTGCACCCCACGGCTGTGAACGGGGGGTCAGGCCTCAAAGAGGGGGTTCTCTGAGCTGGGGGCTCATCTCAGGAAGATTCCCGGGCTCTGGGGATGGGGAGGAGACTTGTGCCAGCTCGCAGGTGAGGGGAGCACTGTGAAAGTGGTTAATTAATTCCCAGTGAAACAATCAACTGCCGCCCACTCAGGTGGGGAGGGGTAAAGACTTTTCTTAAGTTGTTGCCATGGTGCAAAGTTTGAGTAAAAAGGGATTAGAGAGGGAGCTGTTTGGCTGAGCAGCTCCTGGTGCCTCGGGCTTTGGCCATGTGCACTCTTGCAGGTCTCAGCAGGCAAAGATGTGGCCCTGGGAGGGGATGGGGGGACCCCAGGCTATGCTGGCCACCCTGGCATTCTGGCGGCAACACCCTGGGCATGCAGTCCTCCCCGCGCTGGCGCAGCAGGATTAGGTCCCTGCGTGCTGTGGGGCAGCCCAGGAAATCTGGCAGCCTATGCAACACGTGGGCATGCGCCTCGAACCCTGTCCCTTCCCCCTGGGAATCTCCTCCTCGCTCCTGGGATGAGTCACACGGCGCCAGC
>NW_010267896.1:18067-18315 GCF_000690775.1 Eurypyga helias
TCACCGGCGCCGGCCTCGGCACAGGACCACCCCGCAGGTAAGGGGCATGAAAACACTCCTCGGCTGCAGCCCCCGGCCCGGGTAAGGCAACGCTGGGGCTGGTAAGGTGCGTCTGCCACATGCCACGGATCCCAACCAGATGCTGGGGTGATGGGCACATCCTGTGCAGCTGCTGGAAATGCACATGGGGAAGAAGAAATTCGGGGTTTGCGTGTGTGTGTTCCCCGGCATCCCCCCAGTGAGACGGG
>NW_010267897.1:0-20925 GCF_000690775.1 Eurypyga helias
GAGTTATACCGCGACACGCCACATCTCCAAGGAAGGTTCTGGTCATTGCAGTGGTGTGCCTGTGGCTGAACTCGTTGGGATGCCAAGCCCCCAGCCCAGGGAAAGCAAGACACGTAGCAATTGCCTGTGACTGTGGTAGATGGTGGGGGGCTTGTTCCTTTGGTGAGGTGGGTGGGAGCAAGTCAGTCTTTGCAGATGTGGGAGAAAAAGGAGATTTACTTGGCCTCTTGCTTACAGCATGGGGTTTTTTCCTTCCCTCCCCCTCCCTTCTAAAGCTGGCATAGTATATGCACATGTTAATGTTTGTATCAAGCTGAATAGTTAATGTGCCTGCCCTGGAAAGACAAGGAGGAATCTGCATGCTGAAAATGGAAATTTTACTTGTGATTCTTGCACAGTGCCTTGTCTGCATGGTTTTGTTGATTTTTTGATTATTGCTTGTGGTTTAATGAAAAGAAGTGAAAGAATCCTGTGTGAGTCCCTTTTAATAGTTCCAGATTTGGGAAATATTCTGAACTCAGCAAGCTTGATCGTAATCTTCCAAAGAATTTCAGGCTCTTGTCCTGCTCTCCAGGGAACCAGCAGCTCATATTCTGTTCCACTCTGTGCCTTTCTTTCTGAGTTTTCCAGTTGCAGTATGTAAAAATGTTAGAAGGAAAAGAAGCTGCCATCTTAAGCCTCTCCAAGTTTTAATATTTTGTCTTTAATAGCATTAGATGGCTGTTCAGCAGTACATAGTATTAGTCAAGCTTCTGACTGTGAAATCCAGATAATTAATTGAGGTTTTAATCTCTGAGCTATTAGTGAAAAGATCCACACTAACTGAAGTTTTACAATCATATTTGTATTTTCTTCTCCAGGAATTTGACCCCTTTTTAAAAAAAAAAAAAACCTTCTTCCTCTTTGAAGCCTTTCAAAATGAAATCTTCAAGGTGGTTTAAATAAACGGCATGTTTTACCCCCAGTTTGCAGCATACACGCTTGGAAGTGGCTCAAAACATTTGAAAAAGTGTAACATCAACTCAGATATTCTGTCTCTGTTAAAGATCAGGGAACCCTGTAGACATGGTATATTCTCAGCCTTCAGGCTATCACATCCTAGTTCTTCTTTTAGTTTGGCTGATCTGTGGAAAATACAAAAGTGCATCTAGCAGATAGTGAAGAGTTTCAGCCGGTGTATCTCCTTACCACCTTGTCTCCTCACAGCAAGTCTGTGTATTGGAGCAGCTGAAACATTGGCAATGACTTGATTGTGCTATTAGTTTTCTTCATCGAATGAAAATACGGGGTAGTAAAGGGCCCTAGAAAAAGGCCTCTTAATCATGCAAGAAGGAGCAATTTTGGGCTGGAAACCAAAGCCACACTTCACAGTAGAACCAAGGGATTAAATCCGAACACGTTCATTGTTGCAACAGTCAAACCAATGAGGTATATCCCCCCCTCTTAGGCATATCAGATGAATGCATGTGTCTTCCCCCAGAAGATACTCCGTAGTTGGGCCCAACCTGGGGAAAAACGGACAGGCGATTGTCTGTATAAGACATTAGAAGAGATGTTCTAATAGTACCTTTTAACTCCTAGAACGGAGGGATGAGTAATCTGTCTGCGCAAACGTTTCCAGTGCTACTCCCACCAGGGAAGTTCCTCTGCCGTTAGGATATGTCTCCATCATAAAAGGCTACACTCGATAAGAACCAGATGCTGCCTGTCTTCCCAGATTCCTGCTTCTACCACCGTGGTAGAACGCCCCTTCTTTCACGTCACTCCTTCCTCTCAGGAGTGGATTTACTGAGGCTTAGGGTGAGGATGGATCCCCTTCCTCTCTCCAGTACATTCGCTTGAGCTAACAGCAGCCTGTGCTCTTTCCCGTGTCACGTGGCTCTGTTTTTACCAACACACACCACTCCACTTCGCCACTGGATTTTTTCTGGCTTCTTGTTCTCGATTGCGCTTAAAAAGGTCTTTCTTGAAAAGTATTTTCTTTGGCTTCAGCTTTTGGGGTCTCGCTAGGATCACGTGGACTCCTGTAAAAAGAAAGGAGTTAACTTACCGGCTGGCCTTTGTCTTTCTTCACTGAACTGGATTTGGCACTTGCTAAAAGTTCTTGTGTCCTGGGAGGGTTCAGTCCTATAAAAACAAGGGAGTTAACTTCCCGGCTGGCCTTTGTCTTTCTTCACCAAACTGGATTTGGCACTTGCTAGAAGTTCTTGTGTCCTGGGAGGGTTCACAGGAGGGATATCATCTAGAGAAATGCTGGAAGAGAATGAGCTGTGCATTGTCTATTGCTCAGCACTGCCAAGGGAGACAAACAACAGTGGAAAACCCGCACATTTAGATGCTTCAATTAGAATTAGCATGCTGATCCAGCACGACTGTTTTGTTGTGCTCCATCAACACGCAGATCACATCTTGCCTTCCCCCAAAGCATCAGCGGAGCTCAAAGAAAATTAATGAAACCACCTCGTATGAGATGAAAGTTCTGATTAGCTTTTGTTTCAGGTGCGAAACCTGCTCCTGGGATCTGCTTTGAGAGAGTCAATTCTGCAGGTGATCCTTACGGCAACTGTGGGAAAGACTCCAAGAGCTCCTTTGCGAAATGTGAACCCAGGTAGGGTCTCTCCTACAGCACAGGAACCCGTGCACGGCACTGGGAGGGAGCTTGCAACATTTAAAACTAACAACTAATTTTTGGGTTTGTTTATTTCCTTCAGAGATGCTAAATGTGGAAAAATTCAGTGTCAAGGGGGAGCGAATCGACCTGTAATTGGTACCAATGCTGTTTCCATAGAAACTAATATCCCGCTTCAAGAAGGTGGCAAGATTCTGTGTCGTGGTACCCACGTGTACTTGGGTGATGATATGCCCGATCCCGGTCTTGTGCTGTCAGGAACCAAGTGTGAAGATGGAAAAGTAAGGTTTGAAATACTCCCAGACAAGGAGAACATCTCTTCCTTCATGCTGCAAAGGATTTTGTGCTAAACTCCCTGGATTTTGCTTTGGGAATTTTGGGGTTTTTCCACAGAATGATTGTTTCTCATGCTCACACTGAGTCAGAGTTTTCCTCCCTTCTTCTTTTGGCCGCTGTTCTGGATTACAGATTTGCAGATGCAATGCAAGTTGCTTAAGTTTATAGCTGGGTTTTTGAGGACAGTCCCAAGTCTCTGCCCATGTAGGCAAGAGGTTTTCCACAAAATAAGTACAGCAAAACACATTAGAGGGTCGTTAATGAATTTCTGAGGAGTTCAGTATGTTCACTTTCCCAGTGCCTGTGGCATTGAAAAGTGTCACTAACTTCACGTTAGCTTTCAGAATGTACTCTGTCTGCTGACTATGGCTCTCTCCCCCCTCCTTTTTTTTGTTCTTGCAAGGAAAGCTCGCTCTCTATATTAATTTCTATAGAAAAATATAAACCCACTGATGTTTAGCCACCAAAACTGATTTTTGCAATTGTATTTTGCAAACTGTGAATTATCCAGTGTGAATGTGGTCCAGTTTTCATACGGCCGTCTCATTCTTAGATTTTCTTTTGTGAGAAAAGGACCAGAGAAAGGTGGGGGAGAGCCATGAGTTTACAGAGGGGGAGCAACGGAAAGGACTCCAAGAACTACTGAAATGAAGGTTTCCATACCCTCAGTGGATTACTTGCAAAGAGGAAAAAAAACGTGTTTTGATAATTTGTAGTAAATTACAATAAGCTTCTGAATTTCAGAATGTTTTGAATTATGCTGGATCATCACACTGCATTGGGAACAGGGTTGGAATACGTCACTAGTGAAACTACAGTTCTGTTTCAGGAAAACAACCCTTACAACATTTCTAAGTCAATCTGTCACAAAATGTCATCTCAGAGAAAATGCAGCGCTGGGAAAGCACCCCATTATGTTTTACTAATGAGTATTTAATCTTTCTAATCTATCTAATCATACACATACACACTATAGAATGCACAGGCTAATACTTACAAAATTGTATGTTTTACTTGGAGGACATTAGTGCGTTTGTATTATGGATTAAGAATCTGAATTCAAATATTCTTGAGTTTTCTAAGCTGAAGATACGCAATTTGAAATGCAGCCATTCTAACGTGATCAAAATTCTGTGTGCTACTGCGCTGTGAATATTTGAATGGTGAATACGGCTGTAATCAGACCATATTCTCTACATGCGTGCATGTTGTTGCCAATTCACTCTAATTTCCTTTCCATTTTTCCTTTTCCCCAGGGGATAAATGCCCTGATTAAGCATCCCTGTCGTCTCCTTCAACACTATTCCCTGCTTAATGCTAATTATTGTGACTGACTTTTAGTACTACTGAACTGAACTGCAGTGAAACATGAGGGAAATGGTGCAGTGATATTTTTTTTTTTTGTTTGGACAGCACAGTAACGGTTATTCCAGTCCAAATTTCTTCAGTTTGAATAGGATAACTTCTCTTTACTGACATCACCATCAGTCATGTGACTGTGGCATTATTAGATGGTTCTAATCTTGCGTTACCTCAGTTTTCAGCTATAATGTAGCTATTTTAAGTTGATCCATAGTGACTGGCAAAGGAAAATTTGAATGTGATTACTTTGCATATGCTACTTGTTTACTTCCATTTCCTGTGAGACTATTACCACACTTGAAATATGGTTTGTTTGTATTTCACACCCAAAAATTTGCTTCGTTTGGAGAAACTCTTAGCAAAGTCTCAGTTGTGCTGAAGAGCAGGGATGAGCCCGTAGACACCCCCGACCTCAGCTAAACATTCAGCCTGCCCTGGGTCCGAGTTCTGCTCTGGCACGACGGAGCGTTGTGCTGTGGCTGTAAACAGGACTGTGCTAATTTACACCACGAGGGAACCTGAACCTTCCCCTGAGGAATCATCTGCTGCTGAGAAGACATGAACGCAGCCAGATCAGGTCCATGAAAGAATCCTGCTCAGTGCATCCCTGGTCTTGAAAAAATGCAAATTGCTGGGTTTTAAATTGGCTTAAAAAAGCCCCAAACCCCAGCGGCTCACCACTAGTTCCAGTTCAGTGAAAGTGTGAGTGTTTATTTACACATGCTCAGCATATCAACCAAATATGAGCTGTGTCTGAAATTCAGGATTGGCCAGGGTGCCGATCAAGAGCAGGCTTGATCCCCGACTTCCACAGGCTGGGAGCTAAAAGACTTAGAAAGGCATAAGAAGATGACACCCAATTCCAACGTCCTTATCTTTTTGTCCATGTAACGTTGTCAGCGCAACACGTGTGTTGGGAAATCTTTACCTGCTACAAGACCCACTGATGGATGAGCTGGAGGGGGATGTGATGCCTCGTGAGCAGCAGCAGCTCCATCCCTAGTAAAACTCCTCTTCTCTTACTCTGCAGATTTGCCTTAATCGCCGGTGCCAGAATACAAGCGTTTTTGGTGTCGATAAATGTGCAACCAAGTGCCATGGACGTGGGGTAAGCGTTACAGGAACACCTTCCTTGCAGTCAGCCCATGAACACTGGACAAGAAATCATTTTACGTAACAGCGTTGGGATCTGTGATTGTCAGTCAAAGCCACTGCAACACTTTTTTCTTATGCATTCCCATTTTCCGTGTCCCTTACGTGAACCGCAAGCAATGGAATTATTTTTCTTTAACAAAGAACTGTTTATCAGGTAGTAATTATCTTGTTCTTAATTAACAGCCTGTGATAAAAATGAATTTTGTTATCTTCAAAGCAGTTTTAAGTCTAACCTTCTTTCATGAAGGGTTCCCACTGACATTTTTAAAAATACAGTTTCGGTCTGGGTACAGAGAAGTTAAAATAGGCATTTGAATTGAAATTCAAATGGAATAGCATTTCCAGAAGTCTTAGAATAAAGTCAAACCGTATCGATGAGTTTCGTGGTATGAAAGTGGTGCAGGATAACAAAGGTGGTGAAATCAGTTAATAATACCAAAGTGTTTTGAAATCTAGTTTATATTATGAAAATATTAATTATGTCAAGCCATATTAACCTCGGTGTGCTGATGGTCTGTGTGTTTCGGTGAAAAGCACAGCAAGCACGTTGGGAGAGGCGTAGGAAATTCTGTCCTCTCCTGAAGAGGAATTTTAATTTGATTCAACCTATTTTGTCATCTCACTGTTGACAAACCGCGCAGTGTTGTCGGTGCTGCGTGTTCCCGTTGTGCTGGTGTGAGCATCAGCTTAGACGGGCATCTTCATGCCTGTAGGATGGAGAACCTCGGGTGACCTCGTGGCATTGTCGAGGGGAACTCCTGTAGCGCTTTAATTTAAAAAATAATGCTTAACACATGATATTTTTTTAAGTATCTTGCTGCCTTTGGAAAGTAAATTACATTTTTTTGCCTTTTACATGACCAGAGCCAGGCTAAGCCGTGTGAATGATATGTCAGTACTCTGCAACCCAGCCAGTGTCTCTCTTTCTGAAATCCTGCCAGCTGACCTCGCCAGAAAAACATGCATTTGCAAACGCCTCTGAACGACCTAGTGTCTTACTCAGAATTGCATTTATTAATCTAGCGTGTAGTTTCTCCGAGGTGGGGGTAGATCAGTGATGAACAGTGTTAGCGCAGAAATAAGGACCACACCGACAACTAGCCCTACGCCCAAAAGTTTTCCTTAAAAGTCATTTTGAGCATCTACACGTGACTGTGCCAACGTTGTCCTCTGCCAGCTTTTTGGCCCGTTCGGCTCGTGTGTTCTGTGGGTACAGCACGGAGCTTTAGCCTCTCTATAGTCCCATGGCCACTACTCGGGTGGCAGCAGAAGGACATCAGGAGCAGCCCTTCTTCTGATGGCTGCTGGGGACTGGGACCTCCTGAGGAAAAAGGTGTGAGTCTCCTGGCTCCTCCTGCTCTGTGCAGTGGGAACAGGCTGATGCTAACGATGGTCTCGGGGCCTCTCTTGCTCTGCAGGGAGCAGTTGGTAACCCAGGTCTTGCGAGTGGTTCCTTAACTCAGATGAAAACCGCCGGAACACGGAGGGCTGTACCTTTATAGACAGTAGGGTTTCCTCATCCCCGATTCCAGTGTCACATGTTTCTCCAGCAACTGGTTCCTCTTGGAGCTGGGGGATCTGAGCAGTGGGAAAATCAGTATGCAGGCTGGTGCGAGCCCTTGATGGAGGGGAGCGTTGAAGTGGGCTGACACCGCGTTAGTGTTAACAGCGCAGAGTCTTGTTCCTGGGAAGGCAGACGGAACAGAAGTTAGGAGGCAGATAATGTTGCTGCTGGAGGCAAAGACAGCGTAAGAAGTTGTGATTATCCTTATATTATTGCAGCTGTCGGCTGGTGCGGCTCAAACGATTACCTGCCAACTAAATAATGTGTTTTTAGGACGCCCGTTACTCCGTGGTGTCGCGTTCGGAGTTGCTCTCTGCCCTCTCAGCTGTGCCAACTGGCAGATACCGGTACCTCTCCTTTCCGCTGTGTGTTTTATTTCTTTCAGATGCGTCACCATCCGATGAGGTGGCCAGTGCTCTTCCCAGATGTACAGGGTAATCCTTTTCACGTTGGGTCGTTTGTCTTGTTTTGCAGGTCTGCAACAATAAAAAGAACTGTCACTGCGAGGCCGACTGGGCCCCCCCTTACTGTGACAAGCCAGGCTTCGGTGGCAGCGTGGACAGCGGGCCGATTAGGCAAGCGGGTTAGTAGTAACTCACGCTTTACCGGGTGTTCCCGTGACAGGGTGGAAATATGAAGTGTCGCCTTGTAAGCAGCGAGCTTGCAAGATTGGGAAATAGGTCAGTAAATCAAATGGCTTAACCCAAACACATTGGCACCAACTTGAAAATCTAGTGAAGCAAAACCGAGGCGGGCTGAGTGCATCCATTTTCTTGCATAACTGAAGGCACAGTGGTCCTGGCGGACTCTTTTCCTTTCTTTGCCACTCGGGGTTTTTGTTCTTCCCCAAGGTAGCAGTCAAGTTTGGTAGCTCACTGCAATACGCAGGCAATGGCACTGATTTAGGCCGAGGATGAGGAGCTAACTCCCACACTTGAGCTAATCCTGTTGCCATGGTAGATGAACGCGGCATTACTCTTGGATTCACCTTGAGATATGCCAGGCTTCAGTGTTCTCTGAGAGTCAGGATTGAGATCCCTTATGGTACACACAACCTGCCCCTGTAGTTATGTGCCTAACGAAGAGTGGGCACTGCAGTGATTACAAGTGTAAAATTATTGCATAATCAAAAATCAGAAATATAACTGATATTGTTCTTCCCAGAAGGATCTTTTCTGTGGTGGAAAATAGCAGATTTCTGCCCATGTCAGATGAAAACTGCATTTCATAGATGGCTTCCAAACATTTACCAGGATGTATACCCTCCGATGTGATCGTCGCAGGAGACGTGCATTTTCTGTAACTTGTATTTCAATTTCCCTCCGTTCAGTCTGCAGAGCATTGGCTGCAGTATCTTGCTTCACCTTTGGCCAACCTCAGAAGGAATTATTTCTACACATTGTGAACTTTTAAAGGATTTTATAATCATCACACGCCAATTTTTCTCCAGAGTACAATAACTTTAGTGACTTCCACAGAGATGGTTGATTTGTGTCTAAGTGACAGGACAAGCAGTCTACTTGCGTATACGTATATAAGCTAAAACCTGCTGGAAAATGATCTGCGTGTCTTCATAGGAATAACGCTATTCAGAACCAAAATGGGTTGTATTCTCCACATACCAGATCCTGCAGAGAACTGTAATACGGGATTTATGACAGCATGGTCATTTCCATGACAAAGCTTCACATTATGTTTTCACTATTGAAAGATTATTTTTTTAAATCCTTACCAGTCAGTAAGACAGCACAGAGACCATGCTCGGGCACTGAACAGTGTGATTACCTGCGCGTTAGATGTTTTCTGTACAGCATTACAGTCCTTTTTCAGCTTACCTGAGAGCCAGCTGTCTAGGGAGCTGCAAAATGCATTTAACAACGTGCTGCGTAGACAGCGCTAACTGGAGAAGGCAGATCTCTTCAATACTTCTTGCAGTTTGTGTTTTGGAAGCCAACACGTCAATTTAACAGAAAGTTATTTTAACCATAGGTTAATATAGTGTGGTAGCTTCTCCATTTTTCTCTAAAGACAGTGCTACATTCAGCTGGGAATAAACACATGTGGAAATGGCTAGAGGACCTAATTTTCTAGAGCTGACACATGGATTTAAATATGAACACTTGATGGGGTGGTTTGGATTGTGATCTGAGTAGTTTGCACATCTCTAAATCAAATTACAGAAGGATTAGCTCAGTAAAATACTTCCATCTTAGTCAAACAAGGCCCATGGTCTCATTAGTACTGAGTAACAGATTTCACCCAGCTGACTCAGAATAAACCTGTGTTCGACACTGTACTTTTCTTATAAAGAAGGCTTAAATATTTAATTGTCAGCTAGATAAGTTAATTAACTTACATTGCATGATTTTTGCTTATTAAACTTTCAGAGATGGGGAAGGATTTATTATTCTGCAGGGCTGTAAGGGAAAGGCGTAGCGCTTTGTGCCCCATCAGGCCCCACGTGCAGCCTGTTCAGTCAGCGCTGCTGACTGTTCAGCAGTGTCCAGGTGAGTGTGGGCCAGTCGACAGGGCCAGCTGGCTGGGCATCCATCAGGGTGAGACTGAGACAGCGATGACAGGTGACCAGAGCCGAGATTGAAGGTGTTTCTCCTACTGTGGGAGCGTGCATTTTTTAGGTCAGCAGTCCCGAAGAATCCCAACATCCTCTCCCCCAGGCAGTGATCATATCACAGAGCGTTAACGATCAGCGCTGCTGCTTACCTCGGCCTAAAAATAAGGATTTCTTCCCGCTGCAAGTCGCCTGGTCAGGGCTCATCTCACTGTTGTGCCTCACTTAGGTCCCAGCAAGGTACTTGGAGCAGCTTAAAACACTCTGAAATCTGGAACGAGTGCAGAGAGCTGCAGCCCCTGGCTAAGCAGAGCGTCCCTCCGAGAGCACACACCAGCCGTGCTGAAGGCTTTCCTTCGGCTCCTCGCCTGCCTGCGGATTCGACCTGCCAGCCCTCTGGGCTGGACCGCAGTACATTCAGACTGCTCGCCCTGTGATAAAGCACAATGAAAGCCTAAACATCTGGTTATAAAGCAGCTAGAGTTGCTGCTTACATCTGAGGGACAGAACAGTTAAAAGCTTGCACTTTACCATGATCTAGGCATTTCTGTCCCTTTTCTCTCCCTCTCAGCCTCTCTCTCCCTCCCACCCTGGCAGCAGGCAGCCCAGGAAGAATGTGCCCGTCGGCACTGCTGTAGCCATCCCCCTGTGGGTGTCTGGAGGAGGCCGACAGCCCATGTACCTTTTGGAGGTGACAACCTAAGCAGGACCTAAATATAGGTGCAGAGAGAGTATGTGGAGACTGTCATGTTTGCACCCAGATATTGGAATGGAATGGAATAGAATAGAATAGAATAGAATAGAATAGAAGAGAATAGTTGGAAGGGACACACGACGTTATATTTTAACCAATTTTCCCCCAGTCTTAAAGAAATAACTTTAAACCAGGCCAAACTTCAAGCTTCAGGGTAGAAAAAATAGGAGTTTGTTAGTTTTTAATTCATGGTTTATCCTCTTTCAACTGGGCCAGGCAGCAGCATCCTGCTCCATCCACGTAACACATTTCAGTAAAGAAAGCTCCTGGTAGAAGTTCTCTCAATGTGTTTTGTTGCAGATAATAAGAGTTTAACCATAGGAGTGTTGATAACCACTCTGTGCCTCATCTTTGCTGGATCAGTCATGTACCTGAAAAGGAAGACTTTCATGAGGTGGTTGTTTACAAGTAAGAAGACAACAATAGAGAAACTAAGGTACGATCATTTTCCCTCCTTATACTCCAGCAGACACTAGAAGGGAGTAGCTGTAAATGTAGCAGCTCTGGTCTTGGCATTGCTCACAGAAGGGCGCGAGTACGACACGAGAGCCAGCCTTAACAAGAACATTCAACAGCTGTTAACAGCAGTGTGTTTCTTGGCTTAGTTTAACCTTGCTGATTGTCAGTAAATAATGGAGGTTTGAGTTTGACTATGTAGCTCTTTTGTGATAAAAAAAAGTGAGGAAGTGAAGGAAGTGTTGCCTCTGTTTTCAGGTGCTGGAAATAGTTTCATTACGCTGCGTGGCCTTTTATCTGAAGGCAGTGGAGTGAGCTGCAACTTTCCTATCTGAGGTCATTACCGTTTAAATGCTAGATTCATTAGAATAGTCTCCTGGGTGTTACCAGGCTGCATTTCCACAGATTGCAGAAGCTAATTTAACAGACTTCTGGTTTCCAAAAAATCAATATTTATTTTTATTCTTGCAGGAGTGCTAGACAATTTTTACTTTCCTTGTTTGCCATCAGGAGTCAGGAAGCCCTTGCGAAACCTCATTCCGAGAAGAGGCGACCGTTTCACGAGAAGTTACGCAGCAGAATGCCGTGTTAAATAAATACTTGTTTGTGTTGCAGGTCTGTGACTCCAGCGAGACCTTCCAGCTCACCTGAGCCTAACCACGTCCATACCACGTCTCTCAGTAAAAACCTCATCACAAAGCCACAAAATACGAACATACAGAAAGTGAGTTTAAAGGAAGCAAAAATCATATTCATTATTGTGGATCTCATTTAACACAATTACTACATGATGTTCATATTACATAGAAGTAACAATATGTAAAATGGGAGAAATACCTTTCAAAATACATTTATGGCCTCCAAATTCTAGCTGGGTGGAGATGTACGCTGCATCTCGATGGTGAGGGGTTAAGTAGGACTCTGCACGCTGTTAATTGCTTCTCTGGTTGCTGAGGTGTCGAACGTCGATGAAAGCAGAGCAGAAGAGAACGTAGATTTTAAAGCAGCGATGCTTATGTCAACCCCTGAAGTTTGTAACTTCTGGTTGGGGTCGCTTTTACAGAGAGATGGTCCACGGAGGCCGCTGCCCTATCAGATCATCGACATCAGTAACCCCGTGAAGACCCACGATTTGCCACCATTAAAAACACCGCAGCGAGTCCTGCCACCCCTGCCCCAGCTGCCGTGTCACCACGCTGGGCCTGAACGACCCTTGCCAGCAACCCCTTCGCCGAGGTTCGCCCGGGTAAGCGCTGCGTTTCTTTCAGCTTTTCTTCTGTTCAGTGTGCGAGTGTCTGAATGGGGTGGAGAGGAACGAAGTGCTTTCTCATTTGTCACACTGGCCTTTTCCCATGCTATCTCCTTTGTACAAGTTTAGGAATGCGGTGCAGATATATGGGTTTATGCCAACTGCAGCTGTGATCCGAAGATTTCGGATCCTGAACTCTCTCTTCCTCGCTCCAAAGGCACAACAGCATGAACAAGCCCCATGTTACAGGCACCTCTCTGCTGGATATAGTGCAGGATTAAAATGAAAGGAATGTCGTTATCACCAGGCTGTCTTAGGCGAGTGTCGTGATTTGATTTGATTTTGATTTACTGTCGTGACAGTACTGCGTGCACAACAGCCGTGTCTTGGGTGGCTGCGCCTGCCTGACCCCAGCCAGGATGCCCCAGCTCAGAGCACCTCCTTCCTGCAGCGACCCTGTGAGCTCTGAGACATTCCCCCTCATTTATAGCTTCTCATGGCCATGAGAAACAGTTGCTGAAGCCGGTGCCTTGGAAAGCGTTTGGAAAAATAACACAGGAACAAAAGGGATGAGACGGTGCCGAGCTCCACGGCAGCGTGCTCATGTATGGTGACAGCAGAGAAAGTGTGTCTGCTGTCCAAGTCTGAACGGTGCACCGCTCAGGGCAGACCAACATGTGGCCAGTTTGTTAATTGCCTTCAAAGTATTTAACCTTTTTCTCCTTCCCTTACCCATCTTGCTAGTCATTTATTTTCCTTTTCACGGGAATGGGAAATACTGGTTCTTTATCTTACAGGAAATCTGTAGTAGTATTGGTTTGTGCTGCTTCTGTCTTTAGCTCCCGTGGTTTCCTTGTTTGTTTTCCTGCATTCCTTAAACCATTCTACATATTTCACAGTGGTCAGAGTTAAGATTTTTAAGTAAGTCCAAGAGCTTTTCTGCTTCTTAATCAAATGCTTCCATGAAAAACAAACATCTGCCCCATCCTGTCATCACACATCAGCGCAGCCCGGTGCGCTGCTACGGTTCGTGTTCCCCGTGCCCTCCCCTTCCAGTCCCACGTAACGTGCACGGTGGAACACCAGACCTCTAGCACTGTCGTTACCGAAGACGGATGGATCTGAAACTGCCAGAAAGGTGTTAGTTTGGCAGCTCACATCAGCTGGGATGGTAACTCCGTCAAGCAAGATATCCCTGTGTTCAGTTGCTGTGTGAATCACAAGTAGGACAAAGAGGGGATCAACTCAAGGCAGCCCAGTGAATAAGCAAGAGTGGCTTCTCCCAAAATGATGTCCATAACCTCCATTCAAGATTGACAGAATAGCTAAGTTTATATCCTAGGGACACAGCAAACACCGTATGGGGAGAAAATCTTCCCTTCCAAAATTAACAATTTTACTCCCTCAAACTTTGGTAGAAGTAAATTAACTCGAGAATGGTTTTGGTCTAGTTTATATAGACACTGTCTAATGCATTGCTACGGCCCTCTCTGGGAAGGGCATCCATCCGGTCAGTGAGAGGAAGCACTTTCAATGCTCCATTCCGGATCTCATCCAGATGCTCTGTACTGCAGTGTGGCACCGAGGGGGAGTGTCTGAAACCAGTCGCTGCTGCTATGGCCACAGCTGCCTCCTCCTGCTTCTCCCTTCCCAGAGGGACATTTAAGCACCAGCTACTTTAGGTTTAGATTGGATGTAAGGAAGAAGTTCTTCACCGAAAGGGTTATCACACACTGGAACAGGCTGCCCAGGGAGGTGGTGGAGTCACCATCCCTGGATGTGTTTAAGAGACGGGTGGATGAGGTGCTGAGAGATATGGTTTAGTGGTGGACAGATACGGTTGGACTGGATGATCTCTAAGGTCTTTTCCAACCCAGTGATTCTATGATTCTATGATTCTATACTTCCCTCCCACCTCTGGGCTTACAGCAGTGGGCAGCTGCTGTATGGTAACAACCATTATGACCTTCACCGTTATTAGAGAAGCACCTTAAATTTTATTTCCCAGCAGAGAGATTCAGTTATTTACAAAGTACCTGTTTCTGCTGTGATCCAACTTGTTCCAAACTGTTTTACCTCAGAAGACACACGTTGGGATTTCACTGTGTTAGACTTTCAGTGCACAAAGTGAACTCTGGTTAGGAAATCCTGGTGGTAAGATTTCTTCCCTGAATAATGTTAAGGTTCTAGGTCTGTATCATCAGAAATGACCACGTTCTGAAAAACTTCCTTTGCTAGTGTTTGTTTAAGCTGTGACCTCACCAGCACAGCCCGATGAGGTAAAGCTGCAGAGAGTATTTACGAACACGCCGTTTATTTCCTCATTTTCCAGGCCTGATTATTTCCAGGACATTTGCAATTATTTTTCCCCCAGAGAAGAGCTCACAGACACACTGCTTACAGCAGATATGTTTATCCTGGTTTATAGCGGAAGTCCTTCTGGATGACAGTCAAGACTCATTTTTACGGTGAAAATGAGATTTGGCTATAACAATGAGTTAAAATAAGAAATTTTTTTTCACGTTACTATTTCTGATTCAGTCAAGAACTAGAACCTGTTACGCCAAGAGTGAAGAAGGAGAGGGACACTGTACACAGCTTGAAGCTGTACCTGGTGCTACACCTGAAATGACTCTGCGTGAGGTGTACGTAAGCCCCCGTGTTCTGTTCCTTACCAAGACGCCCACTGATCGTCAACCGGCGTTTCCTTCTGGGAAGAGCAGACGTTTGCCATGAAAAGTAGGAAAGCCAAGGGAAGCTCAGCACGAATAATGAAAATTTGTACTTTATCCATGAGCAATTCACGCCTCGGATTGCTCGTCGTGATTACACCTTTCAGGGGAAGCTACTCTCTGTTTGTCAGCCCCTCTGGTTTCCTTTTGGTCACCCCTACTAACGGTAGTTACGGCAAACGAATCACCGCGTCACCGAGCGAGCGCGGCTGTGCTGTTCAAACCCTAGAAGTGAGTTGTTGGGTAGCCTGAGAGTTTTTGTGTGCCCCGAGCAAGCCACTTAATCCCTCCCAGTTCTGCATAATGAAGACCATGAGCAGACACGTCACCATGGCTGCAGTGTTCCAAGGACCACACGGAGAGACGCTTGGCTCACGCCTGACAGCAGATGACTTCTGTTCTTTATTAATGAATCACTTAATTCCGCTGAATGAAAGCACAGCAGCATCTTTAAAAAAAATTCCACAGATGCTACCAATTCCAACTGGAGTTTGGTTTTCTGGTCATCTGAGTTTGAATTCTCAAAGTATTTCTGGTATTTCCACCTTTCTGTGTAACTGCTTTTACGTTACGTATTCAATCTACGTTGTTTCATTTACCACCAATTAATCATTAACTCCAGGAAGGCTGCACCTGGTATTTCCAGAGTGAAGAATCAAAAGAAACAAAATCCTTTAAATACAGTATGAAACATTGGGTTAAAAACAGAAGTGCCTGTTTATCAACAACACGTTATGGCTTACTTCTCTGTGTCTGGTCACCACGGCTCTGCACTTACCCTCAGTGTATCGCAGTTGTTGCTCTGTGGAGTACGTTCCGGCAGTTCCAAAGGCTAATGCCGCCTTATGTTTCCCAACAGGAAAACCACAAACCAAACCCTCCTCGCAAGCCCCTGCCGGCCGACCCTCTGACCAAGGCGCGCTGCAGCAGCACGTGCCCAGCAGCGCCCGGGCACGCCAGAGCTCTGCCTCACGTCACTCCCGCCAGGTTAGTTCCCGTCCCAACGGCTCGAGTTTCAGTGCTTCATTCAGGGACGGCTCCACCATGGCGCTGAGCAGATCCACTCTGCTCCCAGGGTGCTCCGCTCTAACCGTTGCTGGGAGCCACGCGACAGGCAGGTTCTGTTGAGATACCGGTTTCAGTGCTTCATTCGGGGATGGCTCCACCACGGCGCTGAGCAGATCCGCTCTGCTCCCAGGGTGCTCCGCTGTAACCGTTGCTGGGAGCCACACGACAGGCAGGTTCTGTTGAGATACAAGGGAGAAATGTAGACATCAGGAAGGAATTCTTCGCGGGGAGGGTGGGGAGGCACGGGGACAGGTTGCCCAGAGATGTTGTGGATGCCCCATCCCTGGGAGTGTCCAAGGCCAGGCTGGATGAGGCCTGGAGCAACCTGGTCTAGTGGAAGGTGTCCCTGCCCATGGCAGGGGGGTTGGAACTGGATGATCTTTAAGGTCCCTTCCAACCCAAACCATTCTGGGATTCCCTGATCCTATTTGCTACAGTCTCAGCCCAATTCTCACTGGGAATTTATGCTACGTATGATGGTTTGACTGTAAGCATCTGACTGTATATTCACAAAAACTGCCCAATGAACACAATTCCTTTGAAAAGAAAGGAGTTAATAGGGACAGATTTCAAGAGAAACAAAGCTCTTGCCGAAAAAAAATTCCTACTGAGCCCGCCTACAGAATTATCCGAGAACTGAACAGCCGTAAGATCAACCACCAATAAAAGCAATTTTCGGTTCACACATTTCACAATGGAACACCGATTTATGTCATCGTACCCAAAAGATTCAGAAAGCACACAAATTGTACACTGCAAAGAAAAAATTAATCTGGAAGTGAAATAACAATTCCCCAATGTTAATGGGAATAGACGACGATATTTTCTTACCTAATATTCTTCAGTTTCCTACAAATAAAGAGTGAGCTCCAAGGAAGATGAGAGTAGTATTTTAAGTTACAGGAATTCTAATAGTGAGGCACTTAGTTGCTCAGAAAAATTACAAATAAAATCCAGTTAGTTTCCTAATACTTCCAGCAAAAAGCCTGCAAGAGTGAACTTTGATGAAGGTGCTGGCTGTCCGTTCCCGTGAGATACTCTGGAAGTAACCCTACGTCAGGCTGACTACTGCAGCTTCCTGAAACCAACTACTCTCCTGCCAGATTCAGTAGCGTTTTTGATCAGGTGCAAAATGGATGAGCACAAAAGAAATAAAGGGAGTAATACCCCGCCGTGGCAGGGGGGTTGGAACTGGATGATCTTGAAGGTCCCTTCCAACCCAAACCGGTCTGTGATTCTATGAAGCACAAGACCTGGAGCACTGAGCGAGCTCACCCAGCAGCACTGAGGGTGTGAGCTGAAAAAAGAGGGGCTGCTGGTACCATTTTTGTTTCTCGCCGAGCCCCGTGTATGCCCCATCCCCTCCCGGAACCAGAGTCCCGAGCTACGTGTCCGAGGTTAACCTGCACGCCCCCAGGGAGGTTTTACCGTTCGTGCCTCGAGCACGACGCTGCCAGCGAGAAACAACAAAGTTTTAACCACAATTTCCTCTTTTCTTTCTTTCCAACAGACCTGCTCCGAAGCATCCGCCACAGGTATCCCGGTCCCGCAACGCCGCTGATGCGAACTGAGGAGAAAACCTGACACCTTTCTTTTACAGAGTGAAGACAGAAGTTTGCACTATCTTTAAACTCCAGCTGGAGTTCACTTTTATGACAATACTTAGAATTTTTTAATGTTTAAAACAGCGTTATTTTTAAGAATTCTGAGCTACTGCCTTTGGTGCTGTGCTGTGCTATGGTGCTCTCTATACTTGCTCAGGTACTTGTAAATTATTAATTTATGTTGAATGTTTATTACAGTGCAGTGCACTGTAGTAGATATTTTTACCATAGCTGAGTTTTCCTAAAAAGGAAGCCTTTTTTTGTAATATTTCACTGAACTTGAATAATTCTGCTCTATCGGTCCTACGTAGAGTTTTTTAGTTTTGATCTGCTCTTTCGGGAGTGCTGATACTCATGGGTAAATCAGATGGAGACGACTCCGTTGCGGTGGTTCAGAACAGCCTGGTGACGAAACTACGTCAGGGTGGAAGGAGCTCACGCTGCCCGTTCTGGAGCACGGCGAAACGCCCGGCGCCTGCCCGCAGGTGCGTGCCCTCCCGGCGATCCTCAGAGGCAGCAGCTGTACCGCGGTCTCCGTCTTCACGTTACTGTTTGAAATGGTGGAGAAACCCGTGCCGAAAGCGGCCGTGGACACGTTCTCCCGCTGAAGAAGTACTGTATATCGCAGAACTGTGTAGTTTTTAACCTCATTTTCCTCAGACACAACAGGGTTAGCACATACCGATGGCGGTACCGGGCCTCCCGGTGCCATGGCCTTTCCGGCGATCTGGGGTAACGACACGCAGCCTGTACCGCGTCTGCCGTCCCGTCTCCCTCGGCTGCCCCGCTGCCTGGTCAGACCGACGGCATGTCACACGCCGGGGGAGGGGGAAGCCAAGCCTTGCAGAGAACGACATCCTACGAGTCAACTATCATACTTACTTCTTTCGCCTCATCGCTCTGCTTATCAACTGTATTTTGCATATTTACTACTGTTTCGAATTTAACTTCTCAAATACTGTTCTGGGTTTCTTAATTTCCAAATCAAAACGCGTATTTTAATAAACAGACTTTGGTTACCCTAAGAGATGAAGAAGGATTCTCCTCCTTGCCGCGCGGTAGCGTCGCCTCGCACCCGCCTCCTCAGAAGCGCTGCTGAACACAGCGGGCTCAGCGGTGCGGGACGAGACGCCGTGTTCACACAGCAGGTGACGGAGAGGGAGAAGGAACTGTGACCTTACACACGGTCGTCTCCTCACTGTTCCTAGTTTTTCCTTTAACCAAAACCAAAAAGCATTGCTAGAAATTTGGATCCCGTTTCAGTGACTGCATTTCATTCTACCAGTTATTCCCCGCCGTGGCAGCAGAGCCCTCATGTTCACGGGTAGACTAAATAATCCAAAAAAACCCATAGTTGCAACAGCAAAATGAACCACGAGCAAACGCTCCACAACAGCATTTAAATTCTTCAAGCAGCAACAGGGCTTCCTGTGTGGGGAATTACTGCAGCAGGAGGATGCGGACTGATCCTGGGCTCGGCGATGCACTTGCAACCAAAATGATGCTTTTTATCTATTTCAGATAGTTGGTATTTAAACCACTGACCTTTTCCTATCGAAAAACAGCTTTATATTCAAAACGGGGGCTTCACAATTTCAAAACGTTGGGAATTTGAAGTAGAGACACGATCTCAATTCACTGGTTTGGATAGGCCCGTGTCTAGACCCCCGCGGCATCGTACCAGGACGCGGCTGGTAACCGCCGACACCCCCACGCTGCCTGTAGCGGAGGGCGGAGCTGAAATGAGGCGACGGCAGAAGCTGGAGCACCCGTCTGCATCCGCAGCTCCAACACCGAGTTCCACAGCACCAGCTGAGGTGGGACTCGGCACACGTATAAACCTAAAGCTCCCCGGCAGATTTTAGGTTTGCAATAAATGCGACCCAGCACCGCCATCTGGCAAATAGAGAAGCGGGTGTTACCCCTACAGGCACCCAATCCCTTCAGGCACCCAATCCCTACAGGCACCCAACCCCTACAGGCACCCAATCCGCTGCAATTGCCAGCAGCCGCCTCACCGGCGCTGAGCCCAGAAGAACCCGCAGAGTGCGGACCCGAGCACCCCGAATCCACAACGTTTCTCAGGTGATGCTGAGGACCTGTTGGACGATGCTGAGAACCTGTTAGACGTAGAGAAACACACACACACACACCTCTTTTCACGTATGGAGGACGACAGCAGAATGGTAATACGGACACCTCTATGTGTCCCCGCTCCCAGCACCGTGAAGTTTTTAGGTCAAAATTCCAGCATGGTCTCACTCCCTGGCCTGTGCCCCCCAGGGAGCCCCGTACCTGGCTGTTCGTGTACTCTGAGCTGACCAACAGCCCCGGCACCAACACGCTGCCCGGTGTCACGCCTGCTGCTGCTGGAATAAGAAATTCCAGTCACTTACCAAGGATGAGGTGTGAGAGGACATCCTTGCTTCCGCAACTCAGCAGCCAGAGGCAACAGGGCATCATTAACGTGACACCTTTTACTGTCCTAAAAATTCATCGAGAGAGAGAGCGAATAAATACAGTTAAACAAGCTGTGAACTGAGCAGGAATGTGTCAAATTCATTAAACTACTAACACTTTTCTAAAACGAGCAGCCGATGCGTAAGTAGCCCGTGACAGGGAGCGTAGCCTCCCAGTGCGGAGCGGGCGATGACACGCGCAGCTGACGGAGTCACTGCCTTACGTCAGACACGGAGGAACCTAGACACCTCTGGCTGTTTGGAAAAGAATCGCAATTCCCCGTCGGAAACAAGGGCGAGCAACCCTGAATATCCTGTAAAACGGCCAGTCGGTGCCCAACACCGACAGAAGGTGGCTGGTGGCACACTGCAAGCTGGGTTTTCGGAGAAAAACTGAGTAGGTGCAATAGATACAACATTCCATAATCTGGAATCCTTCCAACTAGCAGATACCTGCATTTCTATTTATCAAATAAATACATTTATCCATGTTCAGATGCAAAATACGACAGGCAGAAAAGGGTATGGAGCTTTTAGAGGGGGCAAAAAAAACCCCAAGTACCAAGTACTGCATATGTTTTGGCACAGTTGTTTTCCCCTGGATGTGAGTAGTAGCTGGCTGTGTGATGTTTTCAGACCAAATGAGCATCTTCATGATCAGGGACGCAAACGTCATGTAAAAATCCACCGTGAAAACCAGATGAATGGGTTTAGATTCTTACGGACAGTGTAAGCAAACAAATTTAGGGGGCCAACAAGGAAGCTGGGGGGGCTTTTCCCAATGGCATGTAGTGACAGGACAAGGGGTAACGGGTTTAAACTGAAAACGAGAGATTGAGATGGGACATCAGGAAGAAGTTCTTCCCGGAGTAGGTGGGGAGGCACTGGGACAGGTTGCCCAGAGAAGCTGTGGATGCCCCATCCCTGGGAGTGTCCAAGGCCAGGCTGGATGAGGCTTGGAGCAACCTGGTCTAGTGGAAGGTGTCCC
>NW_010267897.1:21122-27876 GCF_000690775.1 Eurypyga helias
GTTTCAGAGCCGTGTGGACGAGGTGCTCAGGGACATGGTTAGGGCTGGGCTGGGCAGTGCTGGGGTGACGGACTTGATGGTCTTAAAGGCCCTTTCCAGCCTTAAAGACTCCATGGGTCTGTGCTGAACAGGAGGCTGACCTACACAATTTAATGAGCATCATGGACCCAGACAACCAAACACTACAGGTGAAACAGGCAAGTTATAGCGTTTAACTGGGTTCCACTATTCATATTTTCACTTTCTTGGTGGCAAAAAACCAAAGTTATCTGAGTCACCCATCTCTGAGCTGGAAGACATGGAAATAGCAGTTTTTCTCTTAGTTTTCTCTTCTTGTGTTCTAACAAATTGACCAAGCTCCAAACAAATAAAAAGCATTAAAAAAACCCCAGAGAATACATTTTAAAAAAAAATAAACCCAGAGCCAGAGAATCAATATAGAGAAATTATTCATATCTGCCTCTGCAAACTTCCAGTCTTCCAGGAGTCCCCTGTAACACTGAAAGGCAAAACCAATAGCATATTCCTTTTAACAATAAAAAGGAGAGAAAGCTACGTTTACTTCAGCTATCTCACTTCTAAGAGCAGTTTCTCCTCCACTCTCCAGCTTCACAGAACAAGGTCTCTATTATTCCCCAACCCTGACACCTCCACGTTTGACCAAGAGCATTTCAGGAGAGCTGCGTTACGTTACCCGCCACGTGCCAACGTGCCTTCGCGATGCCCCAGACACGAGCACAGACCCGAGGGAGAACCATAACAATCCATAATTCACAGAACCATCGAGGTTAGAAAGAGGATCCTCAAAAAGACCCGAGGAAACAATCTCAACAGCTCGCTGTTGCCGCTGCAGGTCAGGGTACTTTCTCCTGGAGCACACACTGAAACAATAACCCTAAATCCTGTTGGAAAGGAATAATCTACGCCCTCTATCAAACTAATCCAGGGTGCTGGTGACTGGCATTGAACTACAGACTAAGGTTTTAACGCAGCATAAAGTACCAACGCACTTTAATACCCCTCTTGCTACTTACAGCCCGCACAGGGATGCAACGCACGGTCGTCGGATTGGTACAGAAGCCATTCATTTGGTTTTGGCAGTAAGTAAAGCCCAGCAACTTGGAAACTGCATCAAACAGATGGTCTGAAAGATTTTTTAGGTAATGCCCAAGTAGTCTGCATGAGACTTAAATATTTATATAAAAACATAGGTCAGGAACAGCTGCAAAAATTAATCAAACTCCTTGTTTATCACTAGCATAATTTTGAAGTGTGTGAGAAAAGTATCAAAAATATATCCATTCAATGAACAGATTCAGTGTTTACAATTCTTTTCCCTAAAAATGTATTCAGTATAATTGCAAAAGAAGGAATAGCCAAAAATTTATTTTCATCCTGTCACCTTAAATTACTAACATAAATTAAAGAAAAACCTCTGAAGACAGAAAAATCCTCCAGATGTACTAGAGCAGGGAGATTACCTAAAATTCCAATATTCTCAGGCATTCAGTAAGACATACCCAACTCCATAACGACAGTTCAGATGTGAACGGTATGTTTTTAACCTTCGGCCGCTGGCACCCGAGCATGGGCATCCTCACCCACCGCCGGAGCGGGGGCACATGCTGCAGCTGCGGGCGAACTCCGAGATCCCTTGTCTTGGCAACAGCCACGTAGCACGTTTCTGCACCTCAGCAGCCCTGCAAAAGCACCTTTTTGCTATTCAGTTCTCTTCCCGACAGCGCGTACGATCTCGGCCCTTCCACATCCAGCACACCCTGTCCTCACACCGTCCCTCTCTATCACTTTTGGGTCTTTTTCTCTCACTCGTTCCCTCGTTTTGTTGTATCCTCTTTGTGGTCCGTTGCCTTTTGGACAGATTTATGGCTCCCCTAGCCAATTTTATCTAAACCCTCCAGGTGGATGATCCTTTTTCCCTTCTGATTTCAGCCAGGCCTGTCTCTGGAGCAGTATCTCTGCATCCCAAGGCACGCAGACCCGAGTCATTCCCACGGCAGCACCAGGCCTGGCTCAGAGGGGCACACCTGCTATTTCTCTAGGTGAGGAGAGCCCCAGGTCCCTGGAAGCACACTGTGGGTACAGCTCATTTGCTACGCCAGGCCAGAGCATAAAGCCAAATTCCAGATTTACTACGCGAGTCCAGTGTCTGCTTTCAACTCCAGAAAACAGCAGCACAAAATCTGCTGGGGCACAAGCCTCTTGCCAGACCATTATTTTGAGCCATTCAAGACAATCCCAAACCTAAAGGTGATTACAAATGAAGATCTTATACAAGCCTCTCTAAGGAATCTCTTCCTCTTTTTCCTTCCCCTCCACTCCCCCTTTGTCTCTAGTTTCTTCCAAGAAGCTTTGCAATCCCCTGTGTACACTAACAGTCTCCAGCAGTGCTGTCATAAATAATTGGAACAATAGTTAAATGGATACACTGGAATAGACTCATTATACTTTGGACATGCTCACGTTTCAGATTCCTCTTCTTCCACAGCTCTGACTTCACATGACTACTGAAACGCCCTGAGACCTTGTTTCTTCATCCTGTGAAGCTGCGCCTGAACACCGTCCCAGCACTGGCTGACTGTGTTCCCCCCATCTGGAACAGTCTGCAGTTTCTGAAGGCTGTAACCAAAACTTGTTTCTTTCCAACCAGAGGTCTGGTTTACTGCTGGAACCTCATCCACTTCTTGTTTCACCACTGCAGCCCATGATGACCACTGATGATTCCCTCTGTCCAAAAGACCTTCAGTACTGAAGAGCCAGTACTCTTCCCAGCACCAAGTTCTAATCACAGATGATTTAAATTGCCTTCACGTAGCTAATGCCTCTTTGAGGGCTGCGTTAGTGCTGTCAGAAACTGCCCCAGGTGAACACGTTCCCCATCTGACGCCATCAGAATGGGCACAGCTGCCAGCGCTCCACACCACCCAGTAAAGACCAACTTTCCTGCAGGTCTATGCTACCGAGTGGAACTCAAAAGCCGTCACCACCTCTGTGCCGTGTGACTGTACCGTCACTGGAGTCTCGTCATGCTTTAAATACTGATACAAAATTGGCCCAGCGATTTCATTGGTGGTGAACAGAGCTCATCTCACCAGACACCTCGCAACTTCAGTGCCTTTCTGACAGAACGTGCCTACTCCAAGGACCGCGGGTGCAGAAGTGCAACAACGGGGACATGATGGCTGCGAGGAGGTTCCAAAGAATATGTTGATTTTGGTAGTTTTCCAACTGATATTAATCTTCAATAGCAGCCCTAAGTCAACCACAGACAACAAAAAGGGGCAAAAGCTCAAAGAATAAAGGTTATTTCCCAGTGCAGTACGGTTCTTGGAGAGGCGCTATCCTGCATCTTGCCCTTCCTCTTCAAAATCTCTCATCTTCTGAGGAACAGAAAATATTACTGCCCTTTATACTCTGGAAACAATGTGAAAAAAGCCAAGACAAATTCCTCTCAGCAGCTCCTGCTAAACAGGCAGCTTTCCAAACTTCACCTGGCAGGACACGTCCACCCACCGCAGAACAGGTCCGGGGCAGTGCCCCTCAGAGCTGCTCTTCCCAGTAAATAACTTTTCCTTCCTTCTCATCCAAAAGCATCAAAACCATAAGCACGAATAGCGTGTTGTGCTGTACAGCGTGACAAACGCACGAAGTAATAAAAACTATGTAACTGTAAGTACCTGAGCTGTGAAACTACTACTGTAACACACACCCAGCAGCACTAAGGTGATTAAGACACAAACTCTGGTAACCTGCTGATGGCTGAGCCGGTAATGCCCGGTAAATAACGTGGGTACTCTGCTCCATCCTGCTCTCCAGAGCTGGGTTATTGCTACATGCAAAACCTCCAATTCATAGCGTACATCCACTTCCAAGGACACTCTCCCCCACCCCAGAGAACTGCCAGAACCGTGTAACCATAAGCTCAGGTCAATCCTTGTTGGGCCCCTTCAGCTACTGGAAGACCTTATAGCCCCTTCCAGTACCTGGGGGGCTACAAGGAAGCTGGGGGGGACTTTTTACAAGGGCCTGTAGTGACAGGACAAGGGGTAACGGGTTTAAATTGAAAGTGGGGAGGTTTAGATTGGAGATCAGGAAGAAATTCTTCCCAGAGAGGGTGGGGAGGCACTGGGACAGGCTGCCCAGAGAAGCTGTGGATGCCCCCTCCCTGGAAGTGTCCAAGGCCAGGCTGGATGAGGCTTGGAGCAACGTGGTCTAGTGGAAGGTGTCCCTGCCCATGGCAGGGGGGTTGGAACTAGATGATCTTTAAGGTCCCTTCCAACCCAAACCATTCTGTGATTCTGTGCTGGGAGCAGAGTGATGGGAGACAGAGAATCTCACCACAACTCACAGCTCCCAGACAGCACTGGGAAGAAAGGGGATTTGTAAGGGGAGAGAAAAGCCCTCCCGCAATACAAGGCTAAATTCTATCCCACACTATACAAGTTTTGAGTGACACCTATACTCTTATAACACATAATATCCTCACTATCTTTAAGAAAACCATTAGGGAAAACTGAAGCTTATCCAACACGTACCCAGTCTTCTCTTGCCCCTTGCTCTGCCTGCACTCCTGCAGGAACCCCTAACAATCTGACTTTTTTTTCTTGTTTTAAGCTTGTTTTACAGGTCATCAATTTAATTTCTCAGTGCTTTAGGTTCTCCACTATTCTCAATTAGAATAACATTAGACCCATCAATCCTTACCTCTGAATCTTCAGCTTCTCATTTAGCCTCCCAGCAGTCTTGATCAGAGCTTTTCAACACCTTATCAACTGCAACCATGTTGATTAAATTACACCATCCATTTGCTAACATTAACTGAGCCATTACTAAATACATCCAATTCTGTTTGCTAACCTGTGTTTGTCTCCCTATGATGTGAAACCAAATACAGGCAATCCTGCCTATCTCCTGTTCCATGGAAACCCGCAAATAAAGGAAAATGTCGTACTTATATTAAAACCAAAAATGTACAATTGCAGCCAAGGAATGTTCTCTACTATATCCCATATCAACTGCTAATGAGAAAATTTTCTTACTCCCTGTTCGCTATTAAGGAACTGTTCTTTTTCCATTAATTAAATATTGCTAGGGAGGAGAGATTTAATCACAAAACCACTACAATGGAACCATCACCATCCAAAGGACTCAGAGGTTGTTCTGTTTATTGCTATCATATTGGTAGGGGCCTATCCACTCCTCCATTTTTCAGTCATTTTCACAGTTTTTCACCCTTCTGAACCCAGGCCATTGTCATCATCCTTTCAGGCAAGGAAGTTCCCACTAAGCAGCAGCACCTTTGGTTTGCCCAAAGGACTGGTCACTGAAAAACACAATGCTTCTTATGCCTCGGTTTTCACTGGCAAGGGCCCAAGCCATACTCCCAGAGTCATGGAAGGCAAGGGCAGGGACTGGGAGACTGGTTACAGAGGATCAAGACCACCTAAGGAACCTGAAGGTGCACAAGTCCATGGGACCTGCTGGAATACATCCGCGGGACCTGAGGGAACTGACGGATGGGGCTGCAAAACCTCTATCTATCATATTTGAGAAGTCGTGGCAGTCTGGTGAAGTTCCCGCTGACTGGAAAAGGGGAAACATAACCCCTACGTTTAAAAAGGGAAAAAAAGAGGACCCAGGGAATTACAGGACAGTCAGTCTCACCTCTGTGCAGGTCCTCATGGAGCAGGTCCTCCTGGAAACCATGCAAAGGCACATGGAAAACGAGGAGGTGACTCGTGACAGCCAGCATGGCTTCATCAAGGGCAGATTGTGTCTGATGAATATGGTGGCTTCTACGATGGGGTCACGACCCTGGTGGATCGAGGACAGGAACCGATGTCATCTGCCTGGATTTGTGCAAAGCCTTTGATACTGTCCCACATGACATCCTTGTCTGCAAATTGGAGAGGAATGGATTTGACGTATGGACCGCTCGGTGGATAAGGAACTGGCCTGATGGTCACACTCAGAGTGGTGGTCAACGGCTCGATGTCTGAGTAGAGACTGGTGACGAGTATTACATGGCCTGCTGTCTTGGATATAGCAAAGAATAATGTGATTCAGAACACAGTATTATACTGGCTTACCCAGTCACTGATACAATAATTCTACACCACATCAGGACATTTACTAAATACGTAGTAAAAATCTAAACCAAGCAAGTGAAGCCTAAAGCAGATTGCAAGTGTGACCACTGTCCATCACCCTCAGTCAGTCAGCTCCAGCTGACACGGCAGTGACAGGGATTTGTCGATGAAGAACTGCACGTGAGGCCCGCGGGACAGTGTTGAAAGCATGACACGTACCCCGCTCAAACAAGCTCCCTGCGCGGGTAGATGCTGTTCACAGTTTGGAAAATTAGTGTACAAACATTATCCCAGCACGCAGCAGTAACTGCAGCCATTGAATGTAGACTTGCACAGTGACATTAGACAGAAAATGTTAAGTACTTCACAAGCTCAGAAAGTTTTCAAACCTCGGCTCTTTGGTTGCCAATACGTACTTTGACAGAGATGAAAACATGACACGTTAAGCATTTTTTTTAAGTAAAGACAGTAAATCACAACATCCACTTCTTCACTGAATGCAGAAGAAATCTCACCAATTTCGTTTTGATTTCTTTGACAATATGTGTAAGAAAAGACAGAGGGAGCCCACCAGTTCTTGGAACACTGAGCAGCCCAGGAATGATGGACAGGTGATGAAAGAAACCAGGCAACACCGCTGATAAACA
>NW_010267898.1:0-7925 GCF_000690775.1 Eurypyga helias
AATAAATTTATATTAATTTATATAATTTATTATTAATAAATTATACATTGTTCACACATTAAGAATGAAGGCATGGTATTGGAGGGGCTTTCAGGGGAAGTGCATTTGCAGCTGGTATGCCAGGAATCCACTCCATGGTGGTTCCCTGAACAACATTGCCTGCAAACCAGTTTGGAGGGTGGAGCGGGGTGAAGACTCCACGGCCAGGGTCTGTGAATCATCGCAGAGATGGGGACTTAGTGGTACAAAGAACTGATAAGCCACATACTTGCCGCCCTGGGCCAAGAATTTGTCAATTTTTGACAAAATGCTGTCCTTTGTGTGAACTCTGCTCATTATAACGTCATTATAATAACAAAACACACCTCCTTCCCAAAAGCTACCTGCCTCCAAGGTGCAACCACCTCTCACTGGACGTGCGCTCTGAATTTTTTTTAATTTATACCTTTAAAAGTGAAGCAAGAGATTTTTACACCAATCAAAGGTAAAGGTATATATGACTAGAGTCACTGAAGCTCCACTTTGAAGATAGAGAATAATATAAAAATGGATCAAGAAAAGAGGGATGTTGGGGAAGACACAATCGTGAACAAGTCAGGGAAGTTACTGCCTCAGATTGCCTCTGACTCCTGGGATCAGCTGACAGGTTGAGCCTCTCTTCCCACCACCCCCAGAGGGGTGCTTTGGGTGAGACTTACTGCCTCAGATTGCCTCTGACTCCTGGGATCAGCTGACAGGTTGAGCCTCTCTTCCCACCACCCCCAGAGGGATGCTTTGGGTGAGACTTATACTCTTAGTTACACTAAGTCTTTTCCTAGGAAACTTAGAAATCCCTATAGAGTCATTTTATGCTGCTATATTATTCAAGTACTTTTATGTGATTATATGTTACTAGGTTTTAGTTTATGTTGTTCTATGTTAGTAGATCATGTGTGATGTTTTATCCATAGTCTCAATATTTGCACAACTTCACAGACAGTGTATTATCACCGGCAATCCATAAGAACCTGTCTCTCTGTCACTTGAATAAACTACAATTTTACGTAGCTAGCCATGGAGGTCTCTTATTGGGTGCTGCCCCTCTTTACTGGCTGCGTGATACTATGGAGAGCGACTAGATGGGAGTGCAGTGCGCTGTTAGTGAATCTGGAATCGCGGTAGTTCAGTCACACTGAACATGGCCAGACTAATAGTGCCAGTCTGAGCATCACTCAGAATCTAAACCCAGCTGCCCTCAGCCCCTCTGATATCTGAGGACAAGCCGGAATGCAAGGGGGTTTATTTTCTGTCAAATTACTTCACCCTTTCACCTGACAAATATTAATCTTAATGCATTATTTGTTAGAAACTACAGAGAGATTACTGCCATCTTTTTTGATTCATACTTCTGTGCTGTTTTTTTATCAGTCAACTAGTAACTTGCTAAGTCAAATAAACTAAACTAAATAAAATATCTCACTTTGAAAAATACGTTAGTTTTTTAATGGAAGCAAAGCCATCAAAAGATTGTTCAAAATCTGATACTGGAACCAGATTTCAGACCCAAAAATCATAATTTTCTTCCTCTGGGGGAGCACGTAAGTAGAGATTCAAATATGGTTTGACAGTCAGTAATCACCCACTAGTATGAACCTTCGGTAATGACAACAGAATAACAACATTAAAACCAAAACAAAACCAAACAAAACAGAAACCTCATTGGGATAATTGATCACAGATATAGCTATTTTCATTAAGATATGAGTAAAAGTAGCCTGATTTGCAGCTTACTCAAATAGCAGATATTATTTAGTCCAGCTAGGATTTACTCCCATTATAACATTTTAATCTTAAATGTATCAGTGATACATGTATATAAGAATATACATAATTTTTTAAGGTGACGTGAAGAAAGCACTAGAATTAAGGAGGAAGAATGCTACAAATAAAAGAATAAACATTATATTAGTCTCCAGAACCATTTCATTTATACTACTACCTTGATCTCAGAATTTATGCAAAGGTATATTAGAAACTCCTCTGGTTTCTGAAGAAAAGAGGAAGACATTGACAGGAAGGGCACTGGGAAACTTTTGTTATCTTCAGCTGAATCACTACTGCCCTAAACCAATATGGATGCTTCTTCTTTTCCATGTGCAAAGGCCTTGCACTGAAAGTCAGAAAAATAACAATATATTTCAAAATTGACTTTACCTCATAATTCAGCTATAGATTGTGTGAAGCAGTAATTCTTCTCCCTGAAATAATGCCTCTAAAAACATTGAAAGCAAAATAAAAAATATACTTCTTTGTAACAAATAAGCATAACCAGTGAAATTCACAGTATGCCCAAGAGTAAGTGCATAGTTGCACAATAAAGTTATGGAAATAAGTAGGGAGAAGTTTTTTGGGGTTTGGTTGGGTTTTTCTAGTTTCATCCAACAGCCTGGAGTGAGGGAATATCACTGTGAGGATCTATTTCAAACCCAGCTCTAACTAAGATTTTTGAACCCTCTCTTTAATAGCAATACCTTCCCTACTAAAATGTCCTACTCCATATAATTAAATGGTCAACATATGTCCCCTGTGTTTTTTCTCATGGTTGGGCTTATTCATTGTAATTTGCTGTCTCAGCCTTGATGGCTATATTACTCTCTTTCTCAAAGGCTGGAACAGCTTCAGCTGATAATACCTTACATTTGCACATTTGTATAACCAGATGGTTCACAATTTTTAAAGACCTCAGTACAAATCTTTCTCATACCAAAACCTGAAGGGAATTGAGGAATAATACTTGGGAAATCTTGTCTGAGAATGAAGAACCCTATTAGCTGTAGGAAAGATGCCACCTCTTTGATTAGAAGAAAGTCAGGACCTTTATAGTAAAAACAACTGAAATTTCCTCTTAAGAAGAGAATTTATGTGAAGTGATAATTTAAAAAAGCAACCTTTTGCTGTCAGTCCTCATGGCTACTTATTAATCTGTATTAAAATAAACAGGCCCAGCAAGGAAGATTTTCACAGGAGAATGTACATGTGTTCTTACAAAATTTTTGATCTTCCTTCACCTAAAAAACACTGCCTTAAATCTGATTAGAAGCTTTCCATGCTAAAGATCCAGATTTAAATTTAATTGACAACAATTTTACTTCAGAAATTTTCCTGCACAGCATGGAAAAGAAAGTTTAGGAATTAGAAGATTCATATTTAATGTAGGTATTTTGTGTGGTTATTTGCTAGACTTCTTCCAGAAACATGAAGCAAAACAGAAGAAAAGCTTGTGAGAACTATATACTGCTGAAATCGGATTCCTCCCTTTTGGTATCACTGCTGAGATACTTCAAGATACACAGACAAAATAAATGGTCTCTTCAAAATTATTTTCTACAGATAAAGTAGTTGTGTGCATGGACAGAGTTAGCAGGTCAGGAGGCTACTGAGAAACCATGTACCATCTGCTTAGTCAAATGCACGCGTAACAACACTCTTTTAAAGCTTTTATTTTTTCCTTTTTTCTAAACAACAAATGCACTCTTATGGATCATTTTGGTTAAACCCTTGTCTTTGCAGAGGGTATCAGGCAGGAAAAAATATATGTGGACTTAATTGGAAAAAGAAATAGTCAGGTAGAAGCCTGCAAGAGAATCTGAAAAAAAAAAAAAAAGTATGTTCTATGAATATCAGCTTCTGTAAATTATAAAAAGTATTACAAGCTATTAAGAGGAATGAATCCTTCCCATGGACAATGTAATATAAATTAAAATCTTGTTCAATCTATTGTCTCATTATAAGTAAATATTTCTTGTGGAGGAAACATCAGGTCACATTACAGGTGATGTTAAAATAAAACAAAATGAGATTTTCAAAGTACTTGTAAGATTTCAGAGGCTATTCAGCACTATTCCACTCTTTATTTCATCCTCCAAAGAAAACTGATTTGGAAAGAAAAACTTGCAAAATTGCTTCAGCCTGAGTAAGAAAGTAAGTGAGGAGTGTCAAAGAAACCCAGCTAGATAGTCATCTACTAAGAGGAGACTAGGAGAACATATAATCTGGTGGGAAGGGATGAAATAGCTGAGCATGAGGGAAATTTCACTGGTATGCTCTCAAGATGATATTTAACGTGTTTTACAACCAGCGCATCAAAAGCAGATTATTCAGTCTGAGTAACAAATGGGGGAAACTCTGGAATAAGGCTTTTCCCATCAGATTTTTTAAAAATCTAAGTCAGTGTTGCTATAATCTGATAGTTCCTACAAGATATTGTGAAATAAAAATGAAGGTATTCTTCTTTAGCTCTAAAGTATTAAAGTATTAACAGCAGGCTCCCCTTTTACTTGTATAGTTAGCGAGAATATTCTGGACTCAAAAGTGTTGCTTAGATGTAAAAATAATAAAACTGAAGAAGGAATCAGGCCTATATGTTAAACTGCATGATTTGGTAACAGCTGTATCTGTAAACAGAAAAGGTTCTGTATGAGTTTATATCTTACGTTTTGCTTTTACATTGGTTTTCTCTCGCTTGTGTGGATTTAATAAAAGCACCAGTGCTACAGCATGTTTTCTTTTAGTAAGGGCAACAACAAAATCTCCCGTCTGCCCAGCTCTCTGCTTTCCTAAACGTGTTGGAACTCTATGAATAGACTCAGAGACTCAAACTTAGCTGAAACTGGCAGTTGGGGTCAAATGGATCTCAAGCAAGAAAAGAAAAGAGAGTACATGCTGTACAACAGCCTGGGCTTCATTTCCCTGTATTTTTGTGTGCTCTCCTAGCAACTTTTCTGCCTACCACTACCTTTTCACCTTGACTGAGCTTACTGTCCTCTTGCAACACTCTGCACAGGCCAATCAAACAGTTCAGAAACAAGCCCTGATTCCTCATAAATTTGTGCAATGTAATTGACTGGAAAAGCTTTCAACAACTTTTAATCAACTCAAATGCTATGCAAAAGGCACTTTTCTTCTCAGTAGACCCTGCTTCTTACTTTCCTCCAGAAAGCTTTCAAATAGTGATTGAAATACTGATTTATAAAAAGAAGGAAAAAAAAAATAGCACGACATAAGTTTCACTTCAAAATACTTTTATTTAATGAGTTGATCTTTTTGTGTGTGTCTGCATGTGGTTTGCACAGCTGACTCCTACCAGGGTGGTTTAAACAAGACAAAGTGCTTGTGATTATTATGACCTATACCTGCCCACAAAGCTAAAAGAAAGTCTAGTTTTAACAGTTCTTAGATTATACCTTTCTATGCTGAGACCTGTGGTTTTGGAGCAATCTGTATTTTTCTTGCTAAACATGCATCATTATTACTTAGGAATATGAGACAATCTGTCTTCCTAGCTGAGGTACCATAGCAGGATAAGAAACTTAATAGCATCCATAGTAACAGAGAAAAAAATATCAATTCATTAGGCATAGGAAAATGACACATTCGTTATTTATTGCTGAGTTTCACAACTGAAATGTGACTATAGTTGTGGTATTCAGAAAGCCGCAATTAACATCAAATGTTAATCAACATCCATACACTTGGCCTCCCTGACTGTGTTCCAATTTGCCATTTACACTGGAAAATAACTAAAAGAAACAATACTTTTTCATTATTTTCATACAAAGTAGAACCATTTCAACCAAAACTATGGTACTGCAGTGATTTAGAAGTATTGGTATAGGTTCATGTGTGTGAACAGTCTAAAATGATCTCTACCTTTCTTTTTGATGTGATTTAGGTCAGACTGAATACACCATATTTCAACTGGTGAAGGTAATCTAAAAAGGTATGTTCCTTTCTTCAGCTTTATAACAACTTTGGTCATTGTTTCTGGTGAAAGATATGTTGAGGTATTAATGCACTAATCCTCCTATTTGACTCACCTATCATGGTCCATAAAATAAAAGCATTTCAGGTATAATAGATGACTTTAAGTCTTAAAAAGTTATATAAGTTAGATCATCTGTTTTAACACATTTAGCATATTAACAGATTTAACAGATTTTAACATGCTAAGTATATGTGAAACTCTATGCAAAATTAACACCATAACATCTTCTTTTCCATTACGGTATTATTTATAAAAATTATTGTATGCTAAAATAATACTAGTGCTGCAGGTTAAGGGCATGTTCTTCAGAAACAGGTAATATTACAGAGACCCTGCAAAATGTGTATACAGCATTATTTTGTCCTGAATCCTTAATGGACATAAAATATTTTTTGTTTTCTGCAATATGATGACGTTTCAAGCACTCTAAAGAAAAGTCAAAATATTTAGGGCTGGAGAAAACCATCCTATACCTTAGCGAGATCCTGCACCAGTGGCAGGATTTATCTTGTGTATATATATGTACTCAGTTGTACTCTGAAATTACACTCCCACTGTGGCTGCACACAAATCGGTTATCCCTGTGCCTGTCCACGTATGTAAATTAAGAGTCCTGTAAAGACAATTTTAATTTTAAGGCCACACTATTTAATTGCCAGATGGCATACTATACGCCATTGAATGCAACTAACTTTTCGTATGATCAACTATCTCCATGAATGAAAGCTGTACCCTGTGTAGATGAAAGCAAGCATTACCTGGGTATAAAGCCTTCTGAACATTTTGCCATGAGCAGCTGAGGCTAAATCAAGAGGAAATTAATGTTTTATCTGCACAATGCACTGTATGTTCATTGCACACAAATTTCTTTCTGCTAAATGGGCATTTTCCTAAACAATGGAAGAATTAGAGGCATAAAATATATTAATCAATGCACAACTGACCAAAAGATAAAATTAAATCAAGGACATGGAAGTCCTAAGTTTAATTCATTTTACTACACAAAATTTCTAACAATGCAGAGCTTTACTTGCTCCTACCAGTAATGATTTGTCATTCAATAAATTATTTTTAATTTAATTTAGCATGCTAATGGTTGTAACCTATCTTAGAAAGATTTTCCTTAGCATATGGAAAGAAATAGGTAGAAACAAATTTAGGTTTTTTTGCATGAGACAAATGGAAACTTATTAATGAAATGTGTTATCCAAACAGTCTAAAGTTTCCTGATAAAAGTAAATAAAACCTATGGAAATCATTCTGAAAAATATATTTGTTTAAGGTCTAGCATAGTCACACTTCAACATCTCATACAAACTGTACAAAGTTATACCAAGTGGTATCTCATAACAACTGTAATATTTTACACATAGTCGGCTACCCCAGCACACAGTCTTAAGACAGGATTCAGCTGTAAAAACAAAACATAAACCGCAGGCTAAAGAAACAATGGGAAGAGCAGATCTAATGTATGTCTAAATCTTTGAAATCTTAATTTAAAAATGAAGTTGCTATTTCTATCCTAGCCCACTGCATCGTAAATCATTTCCATAAAATTTGTACTGCTACCAGCAGTGCATTCTTCTGAATCATTTGGACTGGTAAGAACCATAGCTGACAATAATATATATATCGAGGACAAAGATTACACCTGGATCCAAGACGGTGCACTCCTTAATTTACTAGAAATATATGCTCTAATCTTGATGTGGAAAGTCTATCCATCTCTTCTTTCCTGTAAATGTATATCTAATATTTTTCAATGAAATGGGGCATGAGCTGAGAAAATTATTTAAAACTGGGCTACAGCTTTACAGGATCTTTTATTGCCCTCCCACTCCCATGTCCCCTGGGTAGACTGAAGGTTTGAGTGGTGAATTTGAGAGTAAAGCTCCATAGCTTTACCCTGCAGTGCCCTGTACTACTGTCATCTTGGGCTTCTCAGTTTCACTCGGCGTGGAGCAGAAATGGGAAGAGGGCCCATAAGGAGCATTGCAAGAAGACTCTCCAATCTCAGCCTCCAACCTCCAAGAAAACCACTATACATTGGATATTTCACTAGTGGGAACTTACTGCTTTCACGGTCCAAATGGGCCAGTAGCACTGAAAGTGATATGATGAT
>NW_010267898.1:8021-8960 GCF_000690775.1 Eurypyga helias
TTACACAGCTAGATAAAATTTTGATATTTTTTGCAGTTTGTCCAGAAACACAAGATTAGGAAAGACCTGGCATTACTGCATTTTTGCAGTTTACATCCTAGTTATGAATAAAATGAGAGTTTAGTTTTTGTATTCCATTTCACAATGCAGGTGACTTAAAGACACAATGTGCGTTTTTGGATTCCTCTACCTCACAGCTTTGTTATCAGTGCTTACATTTATTTAACTCAGCTGTTTTCATTCCAGAGTCATCCTAGGAGATGATGCTCAAGAAATGAGTCAACTTGACTTTCATGTTATATCTTACTAGTCTGATTTCATTGTCAACACCAATCTTAAACTGATGCAGTTAGGGTCAGGTGTAGCTTTGTGCACCACAAGCAGGCTACTACAAATTAAGGTTTCAGAGGTGTAAATCCTGTTCTTTAATGTAATCCACCTAGTAGTACCAGTACAAAAATTCATAGCAACAAAGCAGATTTTTGTTGACCAAACATTCTCCAGATCACTGATTTGGCTGAAAAAAACATGAATGCAAAGCACATATATTTGTAAAGAGTTTACGGCATGTTGCTGGCAAGAGGAAGAATATTGTTTGAGTTGTAAAGTGAACATATTTACTACAAATCTTATTAACCAAGAATAAGTAGAAAACAAATTAATAAAATTTATAGATATAAGTGACAAACACTCCTTAGTGAGAGGGAAATCTCTACAGTTGAAAGAAAATCTTTTGACTATAGCTCAAAAAATTAGTACTTTCATTAGAAGTTTATAATTTCATTTATGATTTTGTGTATTTAATAACTAAGGTAATCAGCACAGTCAAAGAAAGTCATTTCATGTAATAAGTACTACACTGACTGGTCTGAGTAATAGGGGTTATGACACAGCTAAATGCAACAAAGATCTGTAGAGAAAAAAACAAACAAACAAACA
>NW_010267899.1:0-1659 GCF_000690775.1 Eurypyga helias
CCCCGACGGCACGTGCGATGGGACCCGGGCGTGCAAGAGGGCCTGCGGGTGCCCCGGCCCCCCCGATGGCACGTGAGTGTGCGACGGGACCTGAGCGTGCAAGAGTATCTGGGAGCGCCCCAGCCCTCCCGACGTCATGTGAGTGTGCAACAGCACATGCGACGGGACTTGAGCGTGCAAGAGCGCCTGGGAGTGCCCCAGCCCTCCCGACATCATGTGAGCATGTGACAGCACATGCAAAGGGACCTGAGCGTGCAAGAGCACCTGGGAGTGCCCCAGCCCTCCCGACGTCATGTGAGTGTGCAACAGCACATGCGACGGGACTTGAGCGTGCAAGAGCAGCGGCAGCGGGACCCGGGCGTGCAAGAGTGCCTGGGAGCGCCCCGGCTCTCCCAACAGCACGTGAGTGTGTGACAGCACGTGCAACAGGATTCGAGCATGCAAGAGCAGCAGTGGCGGGACCTGGGTGTGCAAGAGCGCCTGGGAGCGCCCCAGCCCTCCCGACGTCATGTGAGTGTGCAACATCATGTGCAACGGGACTCGAGCGTGCAAGAGCAGCTGCGACAGCACATGCGACTGGACTTGGACGTGCAAGAGCTCCTGGGACCACCCCGGCCACCCTGACAGCATGTGAGCGTGCAACAGCACATGCAAAAGGATTTGAGCGTGTAAGAGCACCTGCGGCAGCATGTGCAACGGGACTTGGGCGTGCAAGAGCGCCTGGGAGCACCCCAGCTTTCCCGACAGCATGTGAGCATGTGACAGCACGTACAATGGGACTTGAGTGTGCAAGAGCATCTGCGATGGGACATGAGCGTGCAACGGCACGTGCCACCGGACTTGGGCGTGCAAGAGCACATGGGAGTGTCCTGTCCCTTGTGACACGACATGAGTGTGCAACAGGACCTGTGGCAGGACGTGGGCGTGCAACGAGATGTAGACGCGCAATGGGGCTTGGGCGTACAACAGGACATGGAGGTGCAACAAGACGTGCAATGGGATGTGGGCATGCAACAGGACTTGAGTGTGCAACAGGACCTGCAACGGGACGTGGGCGTGCAATAACATCTGCAACAGGACGTGAGCGTGCAACAGCACTTACAACGGGACTTGAGCGTGCAATGGGATGTATACGTGCAACAGAACTTGGGTCTGCACCAGGACATGGGCGTGCAACAGGAACTGGGCGTGCAACATCATCTGCAACAGGACGTGGGCATGCAGTGAGATGCATACGTGCAGCCATGCTTGGGCGTGCAACAAGGTCTGCGACAGGACGTGCATCAGGACATAGGTGTGCAACAGGAGCTGAGCGTGCAACAGGACACGGGCGTGCAACAAGATGTGTGACACATCAGGGGCGGGCGAAGGGATTTGGGCGTGCAACAGCATCTGCAACGGGACATGCAACAAGACACCGGCGTGCAACAGGACATGAGTGTGCAACAGCACATCATGCGGGACTTGGGCGTGCAGTGCGATGTAGACGTGCAAGGGGACTTGGGCGTGCAACAGGATCTGCGGCTGGACATGGGCGTGCAACGGGACTTGGGCGTGCAATGAGATGTATACGTGCAAGGGGGCTTGGGCGTGCGACAGGATCTGCGGCAGGAGACGGGCGTGCAACAGGAGACGGGCGTGCAACATCATCTGCAACAG
>NW_010267900.1:0-4042 GCF_000690775.1 Eurypyga helias
CCCGCCCCGCACCCGGGGTTGGCACCCAGGAGGAAGCCACCCGCCAGCATGCAGAGGATGGGGTGGGGGAAAACGGGTCAGAAAACAAAAGAGAGAGAAAAATGAAGGGAAGCCAAAGCATTTTAATGATCATTCGTGTTAGTCATTACGTAAGAGGGAGCTAGCCTACCGTCACTACTGGTTTCCCGATACAGACATGCCACAATGCAAACAAAACGCGTATGACGACTAATCTGCCCCACACACAAGTGCTGTGAGATGATAGCCAATGATTTTCTAGTGGTTTTAAAGATGCGCCACTCCTACCACCTGTACTCGGGGCTGCCAGTTTTTATGGTACTGCCCCAAGCTTGCCACATCCTCCTTCCCTCTCAACTTCCAGTACCCTATACAACCTGCCTGCACAGTTTTGTCTTTAAAACAAAATGGGGAATTATGATTTTTCTGCAGAGCTGTCATGCAAGGAAAGATGTGTCCCTTACAGTCAGACGAAAACAAAATGAAAAGGAATGTTAGGTTTAGGGCCGAGGACCAGGATAATATTGCACGTGCTGTACGCTCATCCTTTTGAGGGTGTTTCAGCTCGAACATCCTAAAACGCACAAGCAGAGTCAGGCCAAATGCAAATCCCTTTCTCAGGCCAAGGAAATCACCGCCAGCGTGTTTGGAGAGAGAGCTACAGCTCGTGCCCTCAGCCGGTGCGTGGGAGCATGCACGCATGGCTGTGTTCACGCGAGCGTGCACAGGCGCGCGCCATAGCCCGGGTGCACGTACCCAAGGAGGAGGTGCGTGCTGACTTCACATGCATATGTACAACACGTCTGTGTGAGCAGGCATGTAGAAAACCACACACGTACAGGTTAGAAAGAAAACACATACGATAATCTTCCTCTGAAGTGTATTAAGGTTCTTACTCAAACCATGGAAACAGGGAGTGATCAGGAAAACTAACGCTTTCTCCCTGTTCACTGGGGCGTTGCAGTTCGGTATTAAATCCTGCAGCAATTTCAGAACTACATGCCAATTTTACCCTTGTGACTGTAAGGTCATTTCCCCAGTGAACCACGCGTATACATATATTACAAGTCTTATTATGGTATTTCCTGGCTTTTTATGGTTTACCTACAACCTTAATATCCTTCAAATGTATATTCTGTATATTTATTTTCCTTATTTTCTTTCCACTTAAGAGACAATAAAACCAACTGCTATGTAAGATCAGACCCATTAGCTTCAGTGATGTGAAGTTAGGATTCTCTGCATAATATAGACTTATATTTTTTAAATGTAAATTATTTTTCAGATACACTGGAGCATATACTTTATATTAACTGTGGTCTGATGATTAAATACTTATATCAAAATATTTTGTAAATACATAACATTTACCTTTAGACTTCAGTGATTTTTGGAGCTTTTTCAGTGTATCATAAAAATATGTCCTCAGGCACATTAAAACCCTATTAAATTTCTTTGAAGTGTTGTCAATGCCCACTTACAGTAGCCACTGTTCAAAAAAGCCCTGGCCATTAATACATTTCTCTTAAGATCCAAGCTCATCAGACCATTTTACGTACCACTAATTTACCATATTTTTCTCTCTTAAAAGTAAAATTATTCTGACATTATTAAGAATGAAAAATAAAAAGCAACGAGAACCCAAACTTTCTTTAAATAGTCAAAAACTAATTTTATATATTTTAAAAAATAATAATTAAAAAACACGTTTCTTTACTGGGTTCCTTCTCCATAAGGTTTAAGCCCAGAGCAACTTTGTCTTAACCCCTGAAAATAGAGGTTTGCAGTAGCAATGCTGTCAGAACCTCAGCTCTGACACACGGAATGTGCCACTGGAATAAAATCAGCACTTCAGACTTACTTATCTGGGGATGCATGAGCCCATACAAAACAGAGTTTTGCTCTAATTTAAGGTACTTACACAAAGTTCTATCGTTTTAGAACTGTAAAATTATCTACCTATAAAAACTAACTCTTGCTTAAACTCTAGATAATACAGACAGGTGATTTTTTTTATATATAAAAAATCTGTAGCATTGAGTAAATCTGCTAAAATACGTATATATTTACACATGGCGAGCAAGTTATTGTATAAATGTGAACAGTGTGTATATATTGGCATTTAGTAAAATGTTTCCCTGAACCTGATTGTATGCACTATCGGACAAGTATTGATGTAAACATCTGAACCTAGGTCAGGTGTCTGTTTCCCATTTACATTAGACCAGATCAAAACCAACCAGACAGACAAACAAACAAAAATATGTTTTCCTGTTAGCCAAGTCCACCTAACGCCTTAGTCAGCTACTGCACACAAGTCAATCAAGTCTGCTGCTGAGCAGTGCTCTCGTTCCTACAGCAGGTAAAATACCTGTTAGGTTGGTTGGGTTTCACTTGGCATTTTTTCCAACATCTTGTAGAGCAAACAACATTTTCGGAGCCAGACGCCCACCCTCCACTCCTCCCCCAGAAACAACTGAAAGGTAAGTGTATTGGAGAACCTCGTGTCGCTCCTTTTGCAACTCTGTTCCCTTGAAGAACTCATGGCACTGCTTTGCATGAGGAAGGATGCTCATTTAGGTTCATGATCCGAGTCCTGCTTCCAAAAAGGCATGTAAAAATGAACCTCCCCAGTGTTTAGTGCTGCAGGAAAAAGATACAAATGTAAAAAAAGTGCTCAAAAAGAAGTCGGCTTTTCATATTCAGCCATAACAGTCTAGTAAGAAGGGATTCAGAAGTGCAGGCCCATGGAGCAGAGTGAAGGAAGCTGTTTAGGTGCCTTTCCTCAGGTGACACAAAACTACTTCATTGTCTGTGGTCACCTAACGCAGGCTTTCACACACTGACCTTGCTGTCTGCCTTTGTCTCCACCTCTTGCTCAGCTACTTTTTGGCACTGTCCTGGTACGTGGCAGCTTTCACCGTTGTCCCTGCTAAGCCCCTGTTACTGACCCGGCGTACCAGGACTTTAGAGACGGGGATTTTTGTTCTGTGCATCTCACTTTTGGCCAGGTGATGGTGTGTGACGTGATGGCTGTTGCTGGCGTCTGCTCCATGGCTGGCAGGATGCGACGAAAGGTGTTTAATGCTGATGGGTATCTTGGAGTCCTTCACTGTGCTTGAGGGTGTTTTCAGGGAGCACGTGGTTGTTATTGGAGACACGGGCTTGGAGCGTGGCACGCAGGTGACCTCTTCATCCGCAGGCGCCGCTGGTGGGTTCTCATCCGGCTCGGTGTAAAGGTCATACAGAGCATCCCCACTGTAGCTGTCCCTGGGAATGGTCTCCTTCTGGATGCTTGTGGAACCATCTTCCTCGGGACCTGGGGTGGTGGAATCCCAGTAGCCCTCGTCGCTGTTTGGGACGCCTTCGTGCTGATGCTCCTTCTCCCTGCCCTTCTGCTCCTCTTTGTGGTTGAGGTGAATGGGGATCTGGTGCAGGCCACCACGTTTCACCGCCGCCCTGTTCTGGGCCCCCTCAGTACCTCGGTTCTCCTTCAACCCCTCAGGCTTCTTTGTCCCTCCTCCTCCTCCTTCTGTCTGGGTCTCCTCTGTCTGCGACAGCATATCCCAGAACTCCTGCAGGTAGGTGTCATCCACCTGGTCCGGGCTGGCCATCTCCTCCCCTCCTCCCTGGTAGGCCACCATAGTGGGGTGCTTCTTGGAGGCACCCAGCTTGCCGGCCCCAGGGGTGCTCTTCTCGCAGCCGCCACTCCCGCCGCCCCCATCCTCCTCGTGGTCCGCAATAATATCTCCGCAGCCTGTAAGAGAGTCAAAGCTTTTCAGTGAAGTCACGTCAGCAAACATCAAACAAATACGATCAATCGATTGCTCTGAGGGTGGATCAACAGAGGAAGGGTCAGGGGCGGCTGCCGTCTCTTGACCGCGATCACAGTGAGGTTCAACAGGGGGGATAGTCGTTATTGGAATGTCACCTGTTATGGCCGCATCCTTCGCAGTCCCAACCTCTCCGGCGCCCGGGTCCGCTGGCTCGGGGCAGAGCTCCTCGGGTCGCCTTCCAGCGGTGG
>NW_010267901.1:0-16780 GCF_000690775.1 Eurypyga helias
GCCGGAGTTAAACCACGACAACTAATAATAATAATAATCATCATACTTAATAATCATAATCATACTTACTCCCATCTCTTTCACAGATCTCTTCCCCATCTATACTTCCTGTGAAAGAGATCAAGAATACATGCACAAAATTTATGACTGTTCACCCAGAGCATTTTCAGCAACTTTCATCCCTCTCATCCATATTAACATCTGGGCATAAGCCAGTGAGGTCAGTAACTGTTAAACACGACAAGCTGTAAAAGGTACCAGCTTATCAAGTGATAAGCATTTACCACATGCTAGAATATTGCTGAAGATAGTGTATTTTTTATGTGTAACACCAGCTTGTTATTTCCTGCTTTGACAAGTAATCATCTGATTATCTTCAGCAATATTCTATAAATATGATAGAATGTAAGCAATTATGAATACCAAATTCAATTAGCAATGATTTTGAATTAGGAGATCATTGTGTTTTATTTCATACATGTATCTCTCCAATGGTTCCTCTAATTTTCTACAGTGCTACAAACAGAGCTACAACTCTGATCACCACCTACACTAGTGGTAAAAAGGAGGGAAAAGTGCTATCAAGCAGCAACTCCTTACTCTAACATCAATTCCTGAACTTGGTCATATCCTGGAGCATACACACGTAAGTAATATACAGCTGTTACAGGCCAAACTGAATATTTTAATTACTTCATGCAGCTCTACTACCAAAACTATGCAGATCTGGCTCTTACTCGGCAGCAGTCCCACTTCAATCATATTACGGACTAGGCAGTCCTGGAAGACTTTCACAGCAGCAGCATTAGTAGCAGAATGCTGACAGATTTCTTTTTTCAGATGTTGTTTATTCCTGCACACATTGTTTCTGATGTTGTAATGCTGGGGCCAGGGGCCAACATTAACATACTTCTGGAATGACCACCACCACCAATCCATTTAAGGACACTCTCCAAGGAAAGCGGGAAAAGGGGGGAGGAAAAAAAGAAAAAGGCAGCAGCACAACTGTGTTAAAACAGGCGATTCAGTCTCCAGGTACCCAAGTCTTTTCCCCTTTAAAGCCTGACACACATTCTATTTTTTTAAGTCTACGCATCCTTTTCATTAGAATTCGGAACAGGACATCTCCTGCCTGAGCAAATTTGCTTTATGTAATACACAGAGATTAACTAGAAAAATGGAAATCAGAATGAGACAGGACTACACTACTGCTGCTAAAACAGTTGTGTTGTAATGTATTTACAAAGAGCATGCACCTGGGCACTTGTATTGATGTTCACCTTTGAGAAAAGGTCAGAAGAAAGATGCTTAGCAGATCTTTCCTACATTCCAAGCATAGCTCTCAAGACTAAGGTCTAGATAAAACACAGTACCACAATACCCACATGCAATTAATGCTTATAAACATGGATCCTCGAAACACACACACAGGTTTTCTTGTGGAAAACAAAACCTGTCATAACACTGATACATTTCTTTAAAAGAGCATCAGACACGATAGCATCTACTTCGATTTGTAAGGGTGAAGCTGTTCACATCACCCTGTTTAAGAGCAAAAATTGAGACACTTGCCAAGACTGCTCTCTCTACTGTTCAGACTTCATGTCATTTTACTTTTATGCATTCCAGAGAAGAAATCTGAAGCAAATCCTGCCTTTCCATCATCTAAAAATATGTTAGTTTTGCTCTGGCCAACTGCTCCACAGAGACACTGAAACAGAAATACACATTAACCTCCTTCCATACCCACTTTATAGATGCATGTTTGATCATCAGACACCTTCTGCACCTCTACCAGTGGAATGACAACAGAGCTGTTCACCCAATACTTACAGCAAAATTTCCTGCTTTGCAATAAAATAGGGTTATCCCTCAATCACCAATGCCACCATTTCTCTACTGCTTTGCCTGCATGGGAGCTGACTGAAGTGCACCAAAGTTCAGCTAAATGCTTGAGAGAACCAAATACCAGTTCTTTTAAATTCCTCATTCTAACCCACTGTCCTGTCACTTGAACAACACTTCCACTTCAAAGAGCATACAGAGTTTACACTGCTTCCAAAGCTCAAGAAGTTCTCAGTGACATGTGAACACTTGGTTTCTTGAGTCAGAAATTTATGTCTAGAAGAACCACCTTTACACAAGCACCACACTTTAGATGCCTCTAGCTTTTATTATAGCAAAAGAGGTTATGAAGAGACATCAGCCTGCTTATGGCACAAGAATAAGTAACTTGCCATAGATGTTGCAGCAAGTCCAGAGGAGGCCACAAAGATGCTCAGAGGGCTGGAGCCCCTCTGCCATGGGGACAGGCTGAGAGAGTTGGGCTTGTTCAGCCTGGAGAAGAGAAGGCTCCGGGGAGACCTTATAGCACCTTCCAGTGCCTGAAGGGGCTACAAGGAGGGGGGACCTTTTACAAGGGCCTGTAGTGACAGGACAAGGGGTAATGGGTTTAAATTGACAGTGGGGAGGTTTAGATTAGATATCAGGAAGAAATTCTTCCCAGAGAGGGTGGTGAGGCACTGGAACAGGTTGCCCAGAGAAGCTGTGGATGCCCCATCCCTGGAAGTGTTCAAGGCCAGGCTGGATGAGGCTTGGAACAACCTGGTCTAGTGGAAGGTGTCCCTGCCCATGGCAAGGGGGTTAGAACTAGATGACATTTAAGGTCCCTTCCAACCCAAACCATTCTGTGATTCTGTGATTCTATGTTCCTATCCTCTGGGAATTCATTTGAGATGCTATCCCAAATTAAGTGGGTTACTTTCCCAGATAAGCAACTCTCAACAGAACAATGAGAAAAAAACCAACATTGTGGCTACAATCTCTTTTTTTTTTTGGTGGTTACAAGATAAAGAAAAAAAAAGGTCAGAGAGGGGCATGTAAGGCAAATTACAGTATCTGACTTTGTCACCATGCTGAAGTGATTTACAGTTTCACAGTGCTTTACAACCAGCAAATCCCCGCAGTGGCTATTTTACAGATGGAGTGTGTTATTTCTGTGTCTTCCAGTAGCTCCTGTTGAGCTTTTACACAGAAACAGAAAAGGTAAATTTTGATCAAGGAACTTTCAATATTTAATTAGGACAAGAGAATGCCTTGCAGAACATCTGGTAAGCAAGCTGAGCAAAGCAAGCTGAGCAAGGCTAGCTGTGTTCCCTAAATTAGCTCAGCTGAGACAGACTTCACAATGAAATGAGCACCTTACACTGCCAACTGCTTTTCCATCTTGGCCCCACAGGTGAGCAAATACAGATTATGCAAGGTTTATTTTTATTTAAAGATGACTCAAAGTGGCCTAATTTATTACAAGAAAACAGGCATGTTTGATTTAGCCAATTAAAATAAAGGATTTGTATCCTGGATAGTGAGAGTTATAGCAACTATCGTCACAAAACAATCACCTGAGCAACATCTAGAGCTGTAATGTCTTCTCCAAGGAGGCTTCCCATATAAACAAGAAAAGCACAGATATGAGAAGAAAACAGAACCCACTGCCACTGCATCATGTTTTATTAGCGATTAATTTCTTTGTGCCATGCATAATACACCTATGTAGGCATAAAGAATGCCCATTCATAACTCCTTGCCAGAGTACAAAACATGTAGAAAATTTCTTTTGATGAGGATTTGTCATTTAAGTGGAACTTGCTTTAGATGCGTGCAGAAAACAGAAGGTAAAGAGAACAAGTGCAAAGTTTTTCTCTGGAGTAAACTGGAAAGACAGTGAATGATAAAATAAGCAGGACTTTATTAGGCCTTCAAACAAAGCAGCATTTTGATTCTGCTTAGAATAGAACCATTCTATGATTCTGCATAGAACCATTCAGCCCCAGAAAGTTTCAGAATTTATGTTTGAGAGCAGGTGCTGATGTGTCAACACAGGACTTAAGGGAGGTCAAATTCTGCAAGTTACCTCCTACGCAGCTGCTGTATTTCATCTACAGAATGAACCTCAAGAAATACTAGAGAGAGATACATAAGCGTTAAAATTTTAGCAAAATCAGAGAAAGGACAGTTTGACACAGCTTATAAGAACATAGATGACAAACTGACTTAGAATTTGATATAAATTAAAAACTTATGTCAAAGTACCATCATAGTATGTTCCTAATAGAGGTTCCATTCTTCATACCCACAGTGCAGCATGACCGCTTTGTATTTTCCGTAACTGTTTCATTATACTACCAATCAATATGTTATTTTTCTAAAGGTGACATGACAGGCTTCACTTCCAAAAGAAAGTTGTGGCTTGCAAATGAGTTAGAGTTACAAAGTTGGATATGCCAGGCCTAATCCTATCTGATATTGTGAGATTAAGTTGAAACAATCTAATTTTTCCTTAATCCTCTCTTGAAAGTAGGAAAAACAACTAGGGTATAATTCGTTGAAAATTATAACTGTGTATATTTAAGACCTGTTACAGACTTCACGAAGATTAACCGAAATGAAAAAAACCCCACCTGACAGCTCATGCATAGCAAAGGAAATGGCCTTAAGGACTCAGATATGCAAGATAATACAATTGCTTTTAAGATGAGAACAAGTCTGCCCCTTTACAAAGTCTGTGCTACCATCCCTTTTCGGGAAGCTATGTTAAATCAAAGAGCAAAATCCTGACTGTAATAATATTTGTTCTAATTGGGCTCAGAGGATATTCTTTGAGCATACATAAGCAAGGCTTGTGTTTGAAATCGAGAAACAGGCAAGGAGCAGCTCAGTTATTTGTGTGAAAATGCAGCTGATGAGCTGCAGGGGTTGAAGGAACTGCCCGTGCACCTGCCTAGTGGCTGTGCCTTTGCTTAAATATCACATTTTCATTAAAATCATATTCTGTGCTTGCAGATCAACACTAGACTGACACACAGACTACTTCAAGGAAGACAGCTGACTGCAGCTGTGCTCACTCATATATTAGATGATAGCTAACCCAGAGTAGGAGTTAATGACACTGCTAACAGCAGCTGCCACCATACATAAAACCCACTGAATTACTGCCTAAAATGCTTTATGTCCACATAGAAGCAATTAACGAACCTTACCTGAACCAATCTCCTGGCCACTTTTTTTATGTTAGAAAACAAGAGAAAAATGTCATGCTAAGTATCACCATGTTAACCCATTCCAGGGAAGGAAACTGTGGGAAAGTCTAGAGCAAGGAAGTTCATACCCTTGATCACATCAGGGAATTCTTAAGCCAACTGGACATAGGTAGATCCATGGGCACTGAGGTGCTGCATCCATGAGTGCTGAGGGAGCTGGCCGATGTCAGTGCACGGCCACCCCTGATAATCTTTTACCAATCATGGCAACTGGGAGAGGTGCTCAAGGACTGAAGTAATCACCTGTGAGGGTGACCAGGCACTGGTAGAAGTGGCCCAGTGATGTTGTGAAGCCTCCATTCTTGGAGATTTTCAAAAAGCCATCTGGACATGGTCCTGGGCTACCTGCTCTAGGTGGTCTTGCTTGAGTAGGTTGGCTGGACAAGATGACCTCCACAGGTTCCTGCCATCCTTGACTACTCTGTGATTCTGTAAAGACAACTAATGGTTATTTTACTCTTCACTGTGTATTTTCAACTGCCAGAGATGTATGTGCAAACACAATCAGGAAACACCAAACCATTTTACTAGTTCTACGTAACTTGTTCTATAGGACTATATAAACCAACACAAACAAGTGTCCCCAAAACGGATTATTCGTATTATTTTTAACATCAAGTTTTGATTTTTCAATTACAGTCATTGGATTTACATACCGAGGTGGTGTGAAGAGAGACAGGGGCTGCTTGTGTTGGACACCGCCAGCTCCAACAGACCCACTGCAGGGCACAGCTGAGCCCCTCAGTCAATATGATGGCATCTCTGGGGAGGAGTATTTATTAAGGTGAAAGCACTGCACAGCAGAGTGTGAAAGGGAAGAGTGAGGAAAAAAAGTGTCAAGGAACAGCCCTGCAGATACCAAGGCCAGTCAAGGAGAGGACGTGATCCAGGCACTGGAGCAGAGATTCCCCTCCTGGAATCTCTGGCCCCACATCAGAGCAGATATCCATCTTAGAGCCTGTGGAGGACCTCATGCCAAAAGAAGGTGAAGACACCCTGAAGGAAGCTGCAGCCCATGGAGAGCCCATCCTACTCTATTTTTAACTGGCAATAAATTAATCTTCCTCAAGTTGGGTCTGCTTGCCCATGATGGTAATTGGTAAGTGATCTTGCAGTCTTTATCTTGACCCATGAGCTGGTCCATCTTATTTTCACCGCCTGCCATGTTGAGGAGGGAGAGTGAGAAAGCTGATGGGTGGGGGTCTGGCAGCCAGCCAAGGTCAATCCACATCATACTCCATCCAGATTTTAAAATAAACAGGCCATAAGGACAGAAAATGACTGACACAACTGTTCAGACCTTGATTTCAATGAAGTAGTCATGAGTCTGTGAAACAAAGCAAGTCAGTTCGAGACATGACTATGCCAGCCTAGCTCCAAGTGACATTTCAAGTTGCAGTGCAGAACAAGGCCAGCAAGTGATAAGTTCTGCCCTTGAAAACTGCTATGCATTCATTTAAAACAAAACAAAACAAACAAACAAAAAAAACCACACACACAAAACCAAACCCCACACCAAGACCCCTCCAACTACAAATAAAACTAAAAATGAGATATTGAAATGTTTGACAAAGATCTTACCTCAAAGATCAATTTCAAGGACACTGTCTAAGTGTCAATTCGTTACTGATAACGGAAAACTGAAGAGATTATATATTCATATATACACACATATAGTGTAACTCAAAAATTTTTCCCAAGAAAACTACTGTGGTTGTAAGTAGGTCAAGTTGTCTTGACAGGGATGAAAGATGAAATGAGACACACATGGAGATCTTCATGATTTGAACATCATCCAAAGAAATCTCCAGTGCTTACTGAAAACCACAATAACTATAGGGAGACACAGCCCTGTTGTGAACATACAGCTTCTTAGCACTGACCAAAAGAATAAATCTTACTACTAGAAAACATATTCCATTCTTTGGAAATATTTGCTCCTGAAAGCACGTAATAAGAACACAAATTTCAAAAATCACGGTCAGTCTGAATGAAGTTTTCAACAACAGCCTTCTAAATTTCAATTAAACAGTAACTCTATTTTAATTTCCCTAATTCAGTTGCTCAGGGAGATTAGTACCCACTATTAAATGAAAATAATCACATCGCAGAAGTAAATCAAGTTCAAAGGGGGCATAAAACTAATGAACTATAACCAGAGCAGAATCATGAAACAACAAAAACTACAGAAAACCAGACTAATTTAGAAAAACGAACTATAGGTAAACAACTGTTTTAAATGAATATTTTGAAGACGTAACTATGAAGCTGAGGGTCTTCCAAAGCCTCCAAAAGTGAAAGGGAGGTGGAAAAAAAAAAAAAAGTAAAAGAAAAGAACTCTCAGAAGTGTGGCAAATGTATGCGATTATCCTCCTGTAATAGTATTCGTTGATAAACCGTTGTTCTAAATGGGACTTCTGAGAAAAAAATAAAACAAGCTAAGAAGTCTACAAGTACCAACCTTAACAGTTCAAAATTCTCATACTTGTGAGCAGTACTGCCAAAACAGACCCATCCTCCTGAGACATAAAAGGGTTTGACAAGACGAGGTCAGGTTAGAGATATAGTTATCTGAACTAAAACGAGAAAAATTATCTTTCCCCTAACCTCCCACCGGCCCCCAGCTTCCTTGCCACTGTAACACAGGACAAATGCCCAAATTTCAAATCAGGGACTGCCTGACTAGAGCAAGGGAGAAAGACATTAATGGGAACAAGTTTCAGGAAAGTATGGTCTACACTGAAAGTTGATTAGCTGAAGAAGTGAAAAATAGAGACATGGCTAAACAGAGACACAAAACAAGATAGAGAAAAAGTCAGCTGGGGTAGCAGCCCACAGGAAGAACAGGGATCTGGAGCCATGGGGACAGGAAATAACAAGCAGGAGTGTCAGGCAGCTCTGCCTAAGGCCAGAAGGATCCATTAATTTGCATCCAGAAAATCTTGGCAGCATCATAAACTTCAATGACAAAGGTGGCCTTCATTTTAATTACCCCCTTTTCTGGCACATGTATTTGTCCATCAAGGTTACAGACAAAGCTTAGTAACTACAGATTGTATCTCACAGCGTTGTCATGGTTTAGGCCCAGCCAGCAACTAAGCACCACACGGCCACTTGCTCACTCCTCTCCTCAATGGGATAGTGAGGAGAATATATAAAGAAAAGCATGTGGGTCAAGAGAAGGACAGGGAGGGATCATTCACCAGCTACGGTCATGGGCAAAACAGTCTTGGCTTTGGGGGGTGAAAAATCAATATAATTAGTTACCAATCACATCAGAGTAGGATAATGAGAAATAAAATCAAACCTCACCCCACCCCTCCCTTCTGCCTGGGCTCAGCTTTGCTCCCCATTTCTCTACCTCCTCCCCTCCAGTGGTCCAGGAGGACGGGGAATGGGGTTGCAGTCATTCCATCACACGTTTCTGTTGTTCCTTCCTCCTCAGGGGGAGAACTCCTCACACTTTCCCCTTGCCCAGTGTGGTCCCTCCCACGGGAGACAGTGCTCCTTGACATTCTTCAACATGAGTTCTTCTCATAAGCTGCAGTTTTCTTCACTCACTGGTCCCGCACAGGTCCCTCCCATGGCTGTGCAGTCCTTCAGGAGCAGACTGCTCCAGCATGGGCTTCCCACGGAGTCACAGTCTCCTTCGGGCACCTCCCCCTGCTTCAGTGTGGGGTCCTCCCTGGGCTGCATGGGGGTCTCTGCCCCCCCAGGACCCTCCATGGCTGCAGGGCACAGCCTGCCTTCTCACCATGGGCTGCAGGGGAACCCCTGCCCTGGCCACCTCCTCCCCACACTGACTTTTGGAGTCCGCCATGTTGTCTCTCTCACGTCCTACTCTTCATTACACTGCAGGTTTTCTTTGTTTTCCTCTGAAACACGTCATTCTCTGATTTGCTGACTCGCTCAGCCACGGCCAGAGGTGAGTCCGACTTGGAGCTGGGTGAGCTTCTCACACCTCCCCACACAAGCCATTGTTGTGGCCCCTTCCCGCTACCAAACACCACCACACAAATCCAATACAAGCTGAAAGTGTCAACATCCCAAGAAACATGACCGTTGAGTAACTGTCATATTGTATTTCACAGTGAACACAAATTCTTCAAAAAGCACTTAAGTAAAACAAGGTAATAATTTACAGTCTATTTTGTGAATGTATTTAGTACAAACCTGTCCACTAAATGGATAGTGAGAACAGAACATGAGTAAAAGAGGTCAAATAGAGTAACTAAATAATGAGAACACTATTTATAGCAGCAAAACCCTGCAAATTGCCTGAAGATGACAGGAAACTGCACTTACGCAAATAAAGAGAGTTGGGTTTGAGATTAATTAAATCATTAATCCTTTTTGTTTGGAAGTAATTTTCAGAAAACACTTCAGCTTGAAATTAGGAAAGCAGTGTATGTGCAGTATTTTACACAAGCATTATCTGTTTGCTACCTAGCCACTGTTTTTGGATGTAGAGCAAAGCCATTTTAAACATAAACTAAACTGGGGGATGTGGGAAGGATGGGACAACATGGGATGATGACAAGAACAAAACTAACTACCAATGGCAACTATTCAACAAAAAACAAGAAAAAGTGACAAAAAAAATCTATAGTCTACACAAGTACTTGGTTTAATTACTGTATTAAAGTATTTTTTTAAACAGAACTTACAGACTGATTAACACAATTCTCATGGGACATGCCTCTTTTAAGACCCTGATAATAACTTAAATCACATTAACTTAAAGAATGTTCACACAATCTTGATGACATACCTCCTCAAAACACTCCACTAAACCTCCCAAGTATAGTGCACTAACTCAACAGGCTCATCTCTGTTACACAGCTAACAAGTTTTATATTGAAAACAGTGCAAAGAAATCCTCTTTTAAAGTGTGAAGATATTTCCAGTAAAGTCAAAGATCAGTTACATGGAAGTATTTTATTATATTTAGACTCTTACAGAAAAGTAAGGAATAGAAGTTAATGTTTTAGGCAACTTCCTGAAGCTCAAGTCTGCAAAACATACCATAGCAGGAATAAAGCATTCACATAATGAATCCATTGAGAATACCAGCAAGTTTTGTACTACTTTATTATCCAGAAAGTGAGAGAACTGGTGCTAGAAGCTTATTATTTACTCCCAAGCAGCAAGAACAGGATAAAGACAAACCTCAGTACAGAGCAGAGTATAGCCTTGGGAAGACCAAAGAATCAAACATTTCCACAGATCAAAGATCCTCTCCCATGATCAAGCAGTGGTCTGAGACTAAGCACAGACACCTGAGGAAAGGTACGTCAATTCAAAGCAAGTTTTCCAAAATAGATGGATTCTCATCAATCAAAATCTTGCTTGCAATTAATTTCTGAACCAGCAGCTACTGCAAGACATAGTTGCAAGTAATCAAATGAGCAGACAACTCCTTGCTACATTAGCTAATAACTCTGGAATATCTTTACCAGCGGGCGAAAGGATGGTAAACAACACAGTATCAAAAAGAATCATTACTACAAGGCACAAAAAAGACCCACAAGTTCATCACAATGGTAGAAGTATATCCAACAAGCTGATCTAAATTCTGCAAATGGCCAAAATATTTGTTAATACTTGGCTGGTTCTGATGCCTGTTAAAAGCACCCCAAAACCAAAGTATGCAATGTGACTTCCGGTCTGACTGGATTCCAAAGTGAACTAAAGCAACCGGCAGAACTGAACTGACACTAATTCACTACGTGTTCCACCAATACGTATCGTGAGTGCAGCAGTACAGGAGTCAATATAATTCTACAGATAATGTAGTACTGCATTATCCATCTGTATTATCCTCACACATCCTTAGGAAGAAAAGGCCAAGTTTCACGATGCTAAGACTACTGTTAGAAGACCAACCTCCATATCTTTTGAAGACCACATAAAAATAGTAATGCGTCTCTATATACAGCTCTGAATATTTTTTTTTCTTTGCCACAAGCAAACCAGAAGATTTTGTAGCTATTCACTTTGTTCAACTCAGTTTCTTCTGAAGATGAAACAGATCACATTAGGTAAAAGCAGTTAAAAAGAAGCAATGAGCACTCCATACCCCATGAGGGAAAAAAGCCAATATAAAACTTTTCAAGATAGAAGCAGAATATAGTCCAAAACTGAGTCGGACAAATACAAAGTCCTGTTTGATCAACTCTTCTCAGAAAGAAAGGTGAGAAAGTTGCACTGCAACATGCTGTTTTTCATGATACCTGGTAATGATTTTGTTTCAGGTCAAATATAGTCTCCGCTTTCTCACCTTATACATCAATGTACAAATAATCATTACATGCACTTCTGCTTTTAAAAGTAATATGACTATGAGCTTGGGAAGATCTGGTTTTATACTAAAATGAAGCCTGCTCTGACATACTCTGTTCACTGCCTCCTCTTTAAACTCTGGCCCAATAATTTCAAATTCAACAAACCATGACATGTATTAGTAGCCCTGTGGAAGAAATTGCATTTGAGGAGTTAGTGATCTGGGGCAAAACACACACGCTTTATCAGGTCTGGGAAGCCCGTATGCCAGCATAAGCAGCTGCTGCAAGGGAATCTGCTGGAGCATCCTGTGCCAGACTGTGCTGCATGCTGGTGGGTATCACCAAAGAGACAAAGCTCCTGCTTGCCAGGGGAAGACAATATTGCGTACACTCTCTGGATGTATACTCTGCAACAGAGGAAAAAGTTACCCAGGAAGAGATGTTTTAAGTTTGATTCCAGTCTGAAGTCCCAAAAGACAAAATTGAAAGGAAAACACCTCTATTTATGGGAAAAATATAAACAGATGAAAAGAAAAAAACAGACCACAGAAGAAAATTAGGACAGTGGATAGACCGATTACACCGACTGCTCCCCCATTCAGGAGGGAAAGGGATAGTACACCAAGACCAACTAATGACCTCAGTCTGATATCACACATACAAGACCTGTATCAATTGACTAGATTTGGATCTTGCCATCCCAAGGTGCAACCAATGGGTGGCTGGGGTCCCATAGGGAGGTAACAAACCTTATATTCTGCTGCCAGTACACTGGAGCAGTCATAACCACCAGGAGGTGATGGCTCTAACGGTTACAGGCCTGAGGTCACTGTAATTCACAAGGACCCATGGCTGTATCTGAAAAATAAAGTAAAATTAATCCCTTGGAAGCGAGGGAGGGAGAAGGGAAGGAGGTAGAACCTGCTTGTCAAATCTCTTTGCTATTGCAAGTGGGTTCTTACCTGTCTCTTATGGCAAAAGTGCAGGTAGCTAACGTACATGAATACATGACTGGGCATGACTTGTTGGCAAGCAAAACTTTCATGACCAGAGGGGGGCAAATATCCATTTGGGGTTCATACTATTTTTGTCCCAGATCTGGGTTCTGCACCCAGTGTGCAATAAACCATACAGAGAGTCAAAATGCTGTTTATGGCACATCTGCACACAGATGGGTGCTGGGTGGTTAACTCCACAAAGCCAGCACGCCTTTGGAGAAGTAAGATCGGTCTTATGTACCAAACAGCAACAAAGAAGAGACCACAGCGAAGGAGTCAGTCATGCCTTACTCCTAACTTCACATATGAAAGCCGAAATTTACTATTCTCTTATGTCAAGACTCCCACTGTCTTTGCTGGAGAGCAGTTTGGTGCTAGCAAGGTCTGATGACCTGGGAACAAGCTCTGGCCATCCCCTCCCATCCACCATACATTAGCTATACAGGCCCACCTCGTTGCCACACCCAGAGTCTTTGTGACTGTTAAACCTTTTCTTTTGACAACACTATCACTGTGGCAAAAGTGGTTATGTATCCTGCTAATTTGGAGCCTCCCTCAAAATGGCTTGCATTCCAACAGTCCAGGCTTTCCAGAAGCTACATAAAGATCACCCAGATGATTACAGCTAGATTACAGGAAGCTGAAGTTACTCAGAGAGCCCATTCCCCTCTTCAACAGACCCAAATGCCTAACAGCTCCCAGAGAATGATAGCTGGTTAACAATCACGCAACAAGGCTACCCCACACTCAGAGCTGCAGAGCCCAGTGTTACGGCTCTCCTCCAGCAAGCTGCATCTGATGCTGTGGCATGCTGCCTGCGATCCAGCAAAGGCTTTCTTTGGCACTGCAGCTGATAATGAACCCCAGGAGCAATCTGCAAACTCGTGCTGGGGTCAGGAGTACACATTCCGAGTACTGCCCCAGAGGCATCCACCTGGACCCACGATTTGCCATGGGCGAGTAACCCAGTGTTTGGAAGATTTCAATACTTCTGTAAATTGCTCAGCCATGCGGACCATGTTATCCACATTGCTGGGGGCACTGCCGGTTCCACTGAACAAGAAGCATTGAGTAACATTTTAGACACAGTGCAAAACCATGATGGGCAATTAACCACAAGAAAATTCAGAGCTGCCACAGAAGTAAAATTTGGAAGGATAATTTGGCAGGGACTTCGCAGAATGATGCCCGAAGCAGCTAAACAAACCATACTTTATATGGCAGAAATGCAGAGCAAACAGAAGATCATGGTTTTGTGCAGGTTTCTGAGGCAATTTATATAATATTTGGCTCAGATACTAAGGTAATAAGAAAGAAAGAAAAAAATAAGGTAATTTCAGAAGAAAAGGTAAGAGCTGCCTTTGAATAAGCAAAGAAGCTGTTTCCCATGCAGTAGTTTTAGGCCAAAAACTAGCCAATAAGACTTTTGAGCTCAAAGTCCTAGCATCAGATGAGGATGTGGCTTACTGGAGCCTCTGGCAGCAAGGGAACAGGTAGCACATACTGTTGGGCTTTTGGCCTGAGGTTGCCCGCATCAGGCAAAACTACCACAGCTTTGGGCTGCTTATTCAGCCCCAGCTGACCCTGAAAGAATCACCCAAGAGGCTGTGGTTACCGACGGCAGCAGTAACGTCTTTGCCGTGGGTACTGTCAAATGACTCCAGTCAGCAAATCAGGAAGGTGCAACAGACCAGCATTGTGAAATGGAAATGGTGCATTTCAATGCTTAAATCACACAGCCCAAAGCAGCGTCTTACAGGAGAAAACAGCACAAATTGACAGTGTGCCTCCGCCACCTGGTCTGCCTTCATCTTGGGCACAGCAGGCCCCACCATATGAGCAATTAATCCAAAAGGAGAACGTATGGTTCACTGACAGGTCAGGAAGATGTGAATAAAAAACTGCAATGGAAAGCAGCGGCCTTTGAAATGGCTGCGCAAAAACCTATCAAGGGAAGGGAGTTGAACTGATGCTGCAGCTATGGTGCTGGAAGAACTGTCAGCTTCAGAAATCTTTATACTGACCCTTGGGTGGTATACAAAGGTCTCTCACTGTGGGCTAGTAAATGACAAGCAGATGGCTGGATGATACACAGAAAACCCCTTTGGTGGTGGGATTTGGTAAACACTAGAGAGCAAGCACAAAACCACTGCCCTCTGGGTAAGACATATAGAGACTACACATCACAGTAAGCCAGAGTAGGAATACAATGCTATTGCTGATCAGTTAGCTAAGATATGTATTTCCCCTATATCATCCAATGAGGAAGTGTTAGCCAAGTGGGCTCTTAAAAAGTCAGGTCATTCAGGGATAGCTGCTACCTACAAATGCAGACAAAATACAAGCATTCCTTGCTCCAGAGAGGCCATTCAAAACGCCTTTCAAGAATACCAGATCTGCAAATAAACAAATAAAAGCAAGAAAACTGCCACAATAACCCTATGGAAAGATAAAGCATTGGATGGCTCCAGATCACATCTCACAGACATTACACTGGGCCACTTCCAAAAGGCCAGGGCTTGCAATAAATACTGGTGATGGCAGATATATGTACAACAGTCTGGCTATATTGTGTACTTCCCATGCTGACCAGAATGCCACTATGAAGGGCCTTCACTTTTTAAGACAGCATTTAGGTAGTCCCACTTGTATTAAATAACTGAATCAGTCATCTTTTCAAGCCTAAATAAGATCATCAAGTCCAACCTTAAACCTAATACTGCCAAGTCCACCACTAAACCATGTCCCTAAGCACCCCACATCTACATGTCTTTTAAATACCTTCAGGGATGGTGACTCAACCACTTCTCTCACAGCCCATTCCAATGCCTGACAGCCCATTTGGTGAAAAGATTTTTCTTAATATCCATCTAACCTCCCCACGGTACAACTTGAGGTTGTTTCCTAACGGTTTTCATTTCCAGGACAAATGATCTGGCAGTGGGCTGGTGAAAACCAGGCAGCACTGTTTTATCAAATATCTTGTCAATGCTGTGGAGCCAGTTTAGTAAAGCACACTAATGCCTTACCAAAAAGGCAGTTGTGAATTCTACCACCCACCCTTTGGTGGAATTGTCCAACAGTGCTGGCACGAGCATTAATAAGTCTGCATAGCAGAGCGGGAGCCCAAGGTTACACCACTCACAAACTATTGTTAGGCCATCACCGCACAGCAGTGCACACCAGGTTCCTGCCTGAAGCCAGAGAGGGGTGTATCTTGGCACTGGATGGACAGTCTTGCTTACAGCGATCCCTGCCAAGAAAGATACTGGCAACCACGCTCTGAATCTCAGAACACTCAGCCGATGTGCCTTACTAAGTTCCACAGCGTGGGTTTCACACAAACAGGCAGCAGCCAAGGGTAGGGGCCCACAAAGTCCCAGCACCGCACGAGCCCGCAGCGACACCTGTTGTTGGCCTGCGGGTTACAGCTGCGCCCCGGACCCCACTTGCCACAAACACAGTTTCTGGGGACAGTGGACACCCTGCAAACTGAAAGGTGAACTTTAAGATATGTCTCCACTGGTGAAAACCCCAGGATGCCAGGAAAGGGAGCCTTGGAAACGGGTGTATGTAGAAGACCGCCATGCCTTGACGAACCTTGCAGATTGCTTTATAACCCCAGATACCCACTACTGACCCCTCAGAGAGAGAAACTCACGTTACTCTCATCACTAGGAGTTACCATCTTTATTTCATACAAACTAAAATGTCAAAACATCTTTGGCATGATAGTTGTTAAGGTCCATTCCGCAAAAGAAAGACTGCAATAACTCACTGCCACTACCAAGACAGCGTGTGACGTATGGAAAATATGAAAGATAATTGTCCTTCCTGAGTAAATTATATGGGCAATTTCTTATGGGAATTGGAAGGCATTTTCACATAAATCGCTTTGTCTTATTAACTCACAACTTGATCCCACTTTAGATTCTGTGATCACATCCTAAAGAAACCCATTTTCAGGCCTGCAAGGCTATTGTCAGCAAAACCAACTTCAAGCCATTGGAGTTAGACGGTTACCATGTAGAGGTAGGTGCACTCAGGGCCCCCAGATAAGCTCTCTCCCTCTGTATGAATCCACAGAACAGCCGTTTAACACACCAGCTTGGAGAACTGTTATTTTCACTAAGCAGATTTACTCACACAAGTATGTGTATTTTACACAATCTCTCGTAACATCCTCACAGAGGAGCTGGTGAAATACGGTCTAGAAAAACAGACAGTGGACTGGCTCAAACCAGGCTCAAAGGGCTGTAGTGATCAATGGCACAAAGTCCACCTGGAGCCATCACTAGCAGTGCATCCCAGGAGTCAATGCTGGCTCCAGTCCTGTTCAACATCTTCATTAATGATCTGGATGGTGGGGCAGAGTCCACCCTCAGCAAGTTTGCAGAGG
>NW_010267901.1:16886-17122 GCF_000690775.1 Eurypyga helias
AGAAAGGGGCCGGCACAAACCTCAGAAGTTCAACTACGGGAAACACAAAGTCCCACATCTAGGAAGGGACAACCCAATGCACTAGTACAGGCTGGGGGCTGACCAGCTGGAAAGCAGTTTTGCAATAAAGGATCTGGTGGACAAGGTGAACAGAAGCCATCAAGGTGCACTCTATAAGGAGAGGTGGAACTGTTTATAGCCTGAAGAGGAGTAGGCTTCCTATGGAAGGGGTGGAA
>NW_010267902.1:0-2503 GCF_000690775.1 Eurypyga helias
ACGTCAACAATTTTACTTTCCGCTTCCCTAGTTCACGGTAAGTTATTTAGAGACATCCCAATTTCAGTTTACGACATGGATCAGGGCGGCTCGTTGCTGTGGACACGCAGCACTTCCTCAGCCAGCCCCGGCCAGAGCGGGTGAGAGAAAGAACTTCTGAAGTCCAGAAATGGCACAAAACCAGGGAAAACCGTTAAATGGTCACCCTCCACCCTCCAGCTCAGCTGCCAGCCCGCTGCCCTCGGGCCACACAAACCCCTGCAGAGGCGTGTGCTGGGGGGGGGAGGGTTATTTTCTATTTTTGAGTCCCCCTGGAGAGCGTTAAAGGGGGGAACTACATGGAGCAGGACCTGGTCTTTGACAAGACGGGCGACGCAGGCAGAACTCGTCTTGGAGGTGTAAGATGTGCACAGCCACCTCCCCCCAGCCCGTCTTTAGAGGATGGTGAGGGAGGGGATTCTGCCCCTGTGCTCTGCTCTGGTGAGACCCCCCCTGGAGTTCTGCGCTCAGCTGTGGAGCCCTCAATATCAGAAGGATATTGACCACTTGGAGGGAGTCCAGAGGAGGCCACGAAGATGCTCCGAGAGCTGGAGCCTCTCTGCTATGGGGACAGGCTGAGAGAGTTGGGCTTGTTCAGCCTGGAGAAGAGAAGGCTCCGGGGAGACCTTATTGCAGCTTTCCAGTGCCTGAAGGGGCTACAAGGGAGCTGGGGGGGAATTTTTACAAGGGCAGGGAGTGACAAGACAAGGAGTAACAGGTTTAAATTGAAAGTGGAGAAGTTTAGATTAGATATCAGGAAGAAATTCTTCCCGCAGAGGGTGGGGAGGCACTGGGACAGGTTGCCCAGAGAAGCTGTGGATGCCCCATCCCTGGGAGTGTCCAAGGCCAGGCTGGATGAGGCTTGGAGCAACCTGGTCTAGTGCAAGGTGTCCCTGCCCATGGCAGGGGGGTTGGAACTGGATGGTCTTTAAGGTCCCTTCCAACCCAAACCAGTCTGTGATTCTATGATGTCACCTCCTGTAGCCACGCGAGCGACACGCACGGAGAAGGATCTGAACGTAGTAACTATGTTCATAAAACAGGTCGCTACCTCAGAGTTTCACAGTTCCCAAGCTCCGGTGGCACCTGGAGAAGGTCGTTGTTCTGAAGGTCCAGCGTTCCGAGCTTGTCCATCTTCTTCAGCTGCAGAGGGTCTATGGACCCAACCTGATTGTTGCTGAGCAGGATCGTCTCCAGTGCTGGGATGCGATAAAGGACACTGGGAAACACCTTAAACCTTCAAGGAGGGAAAAGCAAACCAGAGTCAGAACTAGGGCATTCAGAAACTGAGCAGCCCTTAAAACCAGAGAGCGCTTTAGGTTGGTTTCTTAAGGCAAACGTTTACCCAGGCTGCCCTGCCAGGAGGCAGCACCCGTTACTTGGCCTGGCGCGGCGACCCGCTGCCCGAAGCGTGCGCAGGGCCAGCTCAGCCCCTGCGCCGAGCTACAGGCCCTCTCCATGCGAGCAGCAGCAACGGCAGGCACTCCTCGGGGACACCCCGCTGTCGAGCCGTTGCTACTGTTCCAAACCCACACTCCCCCCTGCATCAAGCAGTACGTGCATGTCCTCTGCGTTAAGCTCGCAGCTCCTCACTCTCACAGCACAGAAAAAGCACGTGGAGTTCAGCCCAGTTCTTTCCACGGTTGCAGAAAAGAGAAATCTAAGCGCTGCTCACCTGTTAAAAGACAGATTTATCACTTGCAGCCTTGTCAGTGCCTCCATTTCCGCAGGTAAAGATGTCAAAAAATTATTTCTGTGGATCAAACGAAGACAACAATCACGGACTCCTACGAGGCGTTCGTAAGAATCCAGAGAGGCACAACACGCGTGTTTATCAGCACCAATGCCGTCTGAGACCCATCTCCTGCCCCGTCACCCGCCCCATCAAGGGCCCGAGAGCACCCCGAGCACAGACGCTAACGAAGCCAGCCTGCGTTTCTCCTTCCTGCCAGCAGCAGGTGCAAAATTCCGTCCTCTAAGGATTCCCACATTTTTCAAAGCATCCCGCAACACCACGAACACCCCTGGCACTTCAGCTCCTCGGGCTTCCGAGGAAAGCTGCTGAAACTGCCCAGATGCCGGTGCCAAAGGGAATCAGCAGGATAACTAAACCCTCTGAATCCATTTAGCTGGTATCCAGCTCCTGGAACAAACTGGCTTGGGGCTATGGGTGCCCTCATACACTCAGAAGCCTCTTAAATACCAGGAATACAGGGGTTTGCAAGGACAAATGTCCTGGCTGTGACACAAAGAGCCATCGTGGGAAAATAAAGACCACTCCCTAAGGGATGCCCAGACTCAGACCTTAATTCCTAATCACGGAGACACTCAGCCTCGTTCCCTCAGCAGTCTCATATTACCATCCCTTTCTGCAATATTCCAGAGCTCGTCTGCTCCAGGCCCTGGAACACTGGCCCAGTACCGTGTCCGAGTGTCCTTGAGGATGGAGACCCCCCACACCCCC
>NW_010267902.1:2716-3019 GCF_000690775.1 Eurypyga helias
CCCTCGCTGGCCTCCCTGCAGGCACAGGCGCACACTGCTGGCTCGTGCCACAGGCAAACTGCTTCAGACCGGTGAAAACCCGTCTCTGCGACCGTGCTTGGCTCCTCTTTGTTCTGTGAAACACCACCAAAAAAGGCGAGCTACTCCAGAGGCGGGAACACCCACCACAAGCACCGTTCAGCGGTCAGAGGCGTCAGGTGCAGTAAGTAACCACCTGCCCCAAATAAAATGCCTCCAGGAAGCACAAGGGGTTTGTACCTTCCCTGTACCACTTCCCAGCTACCCTCCAGGGTTTTCTGGGGG
>NW_010267903.1:0-12583 GCF_000690775.1 Eurypyga helias
TAAACCATGACAGCGCGTTACAAAGCTTGGAATCAAATCAAAACTAATCTCAATGAGAAAAAGAATTCCAATTGACTGAAATTCCATACTGGAAAAGGAAAAACGTAGTGCTGGATCAGCATCACAATCAGTAGAAGACAATCCCGACCACAACATGCGAGGAGAGGTCAAAGAGGTGACAAGGGCAGGAAACGCGATTTTAGCGGCGTCTTCAATTACCCGCTCAGACCGGGCAAGCGGCGCATCAGGCCGCGAAGCAGGGGGGGCATTTTTAGATGCTCTCACTACCCCTTTCATGAGCTTTCGAACCAATTGCTCACTAGGAAGAGACGCAAGCCTTGATTTGGTACTGAGTGACGAGCAGGATCAGATTCAAAATGGCAACACTGCAACAGTGTCCCCAATACACGGGGAGTCAACGCTCCCACGTGAACAACAGGAGCGAATCCACCACAACTGTGCTCAGAGACAAATGAGGAAGCTTGTTCAAAAGAAGCTACAAGGAGCAATGAAGAAAACCAAATCCTCGAGGAAGCATGCAGACCATCGAAGGACATCACGTGCCGAAGTACAATATCGGCACATGTCACCTGCTAGGAGAGGATTGAGAAAAGGGGAAAAAGCTGGCTGATCAGCAACAGGCTATTATGGGAAATAAACCAAAAAGGGCATCCTATAGAAATGCAAAGATGAAAACAGAAAGATTCAAACTGAGAGATTAAAGTGTAAAAAATGCAACTGAGCAGGTCACAAGAAGGGTTGGGTACAGCCATCCCAAAGCATCGTAACCAGCGCTAAATCACTCTTTCAACCCAGCAGCAGCAAAAAGCCCTATAAACTCTCTGGTGGGCTAAGCAGCACGAAGATTTGAAATGAGTAGCAGCAGGATAAGGTCTTCACTTAGAAACCTCAAGGACAGCAACACAATTAAATGATTTATCAGCAGAAAAAAACGGGGGATTGCCGTGCCGGGACAATGTTTTCAGCAAACCTCAACCTGAAGTAACTTTACTGAAGGAGATACGGTAACAGTAATGTACAACCATCTGCCTAAGGCTGAATCAGCAGCAAGTAAGATATCAATCTTTCCAAAAAGCTCCGGGCGAGGACAAGCCTCTAAGCCCCAACACATGTCCCAGGTGAGCTAAGAAGGTAATAAATACCCAGTCAGGTCAGACAAATGGTCCAACATGCTCCAACAGTGGCTGAGCACACAAGTCTGGGCTCTGCTGTTGTTCCCCCAGCATCCACAACTGTTCTAGTAGGGGTGCTACAGTGCACATCCACCTTCTGTTCCTTCTGGAATCTTCAAATGGATCTGCTATTGATGAACGAACACGTTCGTAACACCAAATTCAAAACATGGTATCTGCTTCTTGTGGCAGTATGTTCAGTATCCTCTGCCTTGAAAAAAAATACTCTCACCTGTTTCCATCTTCTGCTAGCATCAGTGTCTGCTAGTTCTAATGTTCTGGGGTTTGGTGAGCAACAGTTCTACATTTACCAAACCCACTGCTCTCACGATTTAGAAGCACTGCTCACACCCCACCAGCCTTCCCCTACAAACTGCAGAGTCCTAGCCTTTTTGGTCTCCCTTCGCAAAGCGTCAGCCCTATCCCCCCTTCATCATTTTCACTACCCTTTTCTTCACCTTCTAGTTCTACGGCGTGAGACTGGGAACTGCACACAATACTCAAGATGTGGGCACACCTGGCTTTCATACAGCAACACAGTGTCATCTTTTATCTTGTTTTCAGTATCTCCCTGATGACACAGTGGGAGCAGTGTCACCGATCTCAGAGAGCTGTGGATGACAAATCCAAGATCTCTTTTCTGAACTCCTAGAAACTTTATTAGAGCACAGACTTTGTGCACAACTGAACAGATTATAAAGCTATGAAATTCCTCTGCAGAAAGCTTAGAGGAATTCAAGACAAGTAGCCTGAAGAAAGATTCACCAGAAGCTACTAAACAGAGAAACCAGATCAGTCTCATGAAACACCTCTACCAAAAAAGCTTAAAGGACAGGAGAGTACAACAGGAAGGGAAAAGCTTTTCATAGTGTTCTTACTTTTCCCTAATCTTCCACTTACGACCCCTGCTGGGGACAAAACATAGGTTAGATTCCTGGCCTACGAGATTGCTCCTGCTCAATTCAAATGTACACCAAACCTTTTTCAAGCACTACAAGTGTAGTGTCTGCATAAGCCTATTTAAACAGAACATGCTGTACCTGTATATTAACTTGATAGTCTGTGGGTCCATGAATAGATCCGTATAATCCAAATCCCACTATGGAAATTCTTCTGTTAACCGTGAACCTAGTAAGACACAAGCCAAGAAAGGATTTTAAACCACTGTGATGGGTGTGTTACCTTATTCCCAGTCAAGGAGGAAAGACTCGCACAGTTTACAGGGAAGTAAACTCAAAGTGACATTACGGGAATATTTTTTTCAATAACACTTTCTATTTAGATTTCAGTAGTAAGAAAAACGCTCTGCAAGGTACCAGCTTTATAGGCTAAAGCTTTGCTAATCCCACAAGATGTTGAGTATCACTAAAAAACAGTGAGATTCTTCCGAGTATCTCCAAACGGATCGAGACAGACTTGACATTTTAAAAGGCACACGCAGCTACCAACCACTCTAGAACGCACCCAGTCCTCCTGAACTCTATTCTTTCCTACTTCATATTTTATACATATATATCAATTCTATATAAACTTCGTGCGACAGCCGAAGTTACTTTAAAAAAAAGGAAGAGACCAAACGTGCCCAAACAGCACCAGCGCGTTTGTTATTGTGTCTTATGCCCAGAAGTCGATGTTGAGCAATGTGTTCCCTTTCTTCCCACACTTCTGTGTCCCTCCTCCAGTTTCAAAAGCCATACCTAATCCGGTCGCTCGTTCCGCTGTAGCCCCAGCGACTCTCCACTTGCTGGAACCTGTTAATGCTACATTCTTTTCCTCTAAGGCAACATCTTGGTCGGTCAATATAATCTACTTTAGGTTTGGGATTGACAGTAAAATGCAGAAAGAGATTTACTACTTCCCGATCTGACAAGATTCCAGACTGAGCAGGGCCTGCAAAAAGAAACAGCTTCTAAGGTGACTGGAAGAATTGCTGCAACTGTTGTTTTTAAGCCACACACATTCTCAAACTGAGGATGATGACAATACTGTCTGATGGCAGAATGTTTCTCTTTCATTCGTCCATCACAACTTCCGTTAGTAACAGAACAGAGCATTCAGCATCTAAACACTCACAGGGGAGCAGAGCAGTGACACGGTCTAATAGTCAGACAAAGAACCCCAAAACTCACCTGCTGCAAACTCTTCAATAGTCATTAAAGGAAATCGGATTAAGGAAAGAGCTCTTCCAAGCACTTTTTGTTTGTTGCCAAACGTCACAGGCAGTTGTTGTCTTTGACATTCGGCTTCTGCCCAGCGAACAACAGCTCCAAAAAGTCGACTTTCTCGAATACTAAGGGTATCTCTTTCTAGAACTGCACATAATGTGTCTAAAGAAAAAAAGTTAACAGCTTTAGATCAGTTTTCATCCAAACCTGTTAAGAAATACTAGACATATAGCTTAAATAAGTTTTAAATAGAATGAATCACCCAGAGGCAATCATTTAGCATCAGGATGCAGGGGTTACAGCGTAATGCTGAGCAATTTGGTGTCTTGTTTGTTTGTTACTACCTTAACGTGAGTAGCTAGATTTGCTGAAGCCACAGGCCCCAGGCTGTGAACTTTCACCCAGATATGCTTTCGGCTGGGATAGAGTTCATTTTCTTCTTAGTAGCTGGTAGAGTGCTGCGTTTTGGATTTAGTAGGAGAATAATGTTGTTAACACACTGATGTTTAAAGTTGTTAGTAAGCAGTGCTTATCCCAAGTTCAGGGCTTCTCAGTTCCGCGTGCTCCGACAGAGCGAGCAGGTGCACAAGAAGCACGAACCAGAAGATAAGGAGGCTACAACCAGCAGCAGAACAGTTAACGGCCCGCGTGGAAACAGAAACAGAATCCAATAAGGTGTTAGAAGATCCTAGACCAGAAATCACCTTTGGACCAGAAAGGCGTGTGAAAGGTGCGTAAAAAGGGCATGAGGGGTGGGTGCATGGATTACAAGGGTGTATTTGCCCTGGGATGTCTTTCCTTGGGGTCACCCAGCCAAAGCTGGTTTTGTTTTCCCGCTGTATCATCTGAATAATTTTTATATGCAAGATTCAATACTTGGAACTCTGCTGTGGGAAACCCAGGTATTGAACTGGGGGAAAAGAGAAGCACTTGAGAGTAAGAATGCGTGTGTGCAAGGAGTCGAAAGGGGCAGGCGTTGACTCCCCGGAGTTGCCCACCGCAATGGGAATCCCGTCCTAGCAATAAAGACTCAGGGGGTAAGCATGCAATTCCTAGGATGCTATATGCGTGCTCGAGTGGTCTCTCCCTTAACAAACCAGGAACAGTGCTACACATTAATATATTGAGCAAGTAAACACTAAGAATATTCATAATAAAATATCAAAGACCTCTTATGCATTAAGAAATTTCCCAATGGTCTATAAACTCCAAACTAAAAACATCATGACAGCATACAAACTTTCTTCCTGTGACCACATACAGTCTCTACAGTCACAAGCAATATCCTAAAGAATTTCCATGGCTAGGGGAAGATCAAAACTGGAAGCGACCAAGTGGTGAACGCACAGTACTAAAAAAACAAGTTACTCATGATGGCATTGCCATATTCTCCTCCACGCAGCCCCTGCCAATCCAGATCAACTGCAGACACACGCAGCAGTGGTGCACACAAAACCAGTTTAAAGATACATGGAAGTGATCTTAAACATTGACGTATTTGCCACCCACAAAGGCTGAAGGTGGAATGCAGGATGTGAGGCAAGGTGCTCCCATGTGTTTTACAAAAGCAGGTTTTCCTGTATTTCTCACTTGTTCTGGAGTTTAATGAATGACAGGTATGCAAAACCTCTCAGCTTATCACAGAAGTCAAGCCTGTAAAAAATACGTTTTCATATTCTGAATCTTCTGTCTTCTTTGGGAATTTTTATGCACCCTGAATTAAAGCAAGACATGTTTGCAGTTGTAGAAAACATCATACTGGAAAGTCAAAACAGACTTATCTAGAGCAGAGCTGAACACTAACGGTCGAGGCACAAATCCCACTGAACACAAGTTAGCAGTGACCTTACAATTTCTTTAAGCAGCTGGAACACTTTCCTTCAGTCTGAGTTTTTCACACAGTGTAGCTGAACTGGAGTAAAACCTTAGACACATACAGTAACAATAACTAACCGAACGCAGAACTGCTAGCTTCTCATAAAAGATGAAACACAAAACCAAGCAGTTTAGAGAGATATGTATTTTTAAATAGATTTCATAAACTGCACTTGATCTGTGCAACTCTGAATCGAGAAGTAGCAGGAAGAAAACTGCATGATTCGTGTTATGTGTGAAAAGCAGGTGAGGATTCCTCAGGGACAAGGCACAACACAGGGCAAGTGAAAGCTTTGGCTTTCCAAGTGTGGTGTTACTGCAGTGGGAAGTGTGGTTACTGAACACTAATCAAATGAGGACCCAGCACTCTGCTCAGGTGTGAAGCTCAAAGGAAAACGCTGCAGTGGTGGATAATAAAGCTTGTGCTGATTAACATATCATACATATGCAGTGTCCTGTTTTGCTCATTAGGAAACTCACTGATGTGATGCAGGTGCTGTTGTCTGAATTCCGAGATCTGCAGCCGGCTGTCGTGTTGGTGCCTGTGCAAAGGTGGGTGCAGATGAGGGGGGAAGCAAACTACCCAAGGTTACGGTGACAAAGCCTTCTCGCACCCTGCAATTCCCTTCACAAGTTTAACGCTTAGGAGAGATGAAGTAACTTACCTATATCAATATCAGTAAAGCCTTCTGCACTTATTGCATCCATAGTGCTTTTGTCTATTGTGTCAAGACAAAGACTAGCAAGCTGAGGTTCATCAAACAAACGAGCCTAAAAAGGTAAAGAAATACATCTTAAGCATAAAGTTGACAGACCACTTACTTAAAAAGCAAGTATTTTTACCCTAGTAGAGATCTTAATTAAAACAGGTTGATTTGACCAAGTACTCTGTGTGTTTATGCCAGGGAGAGCGAGGAAAAAGGGAGAGTGAGGAAGTGCCTTTCCTCCACATTAATAAGGAGTTAAGTCTGCAAAAACGCTAACAGACAAACAAGAGAATTTCATACATAAATGAGACTATGTGAGAGCCAATTCACTGGGAAGTAATATTTAGTCATTGCCCTCCAAATACTGATTTTCCCAGTAAATCAAAACTAGGCTTAAATTTACCTACTTGAGTAAGCAGCATAAAGGCATTATCTGCTCGCAGGTGCTTCGTTAGAAAATCCACACAATGTGCTTCCAGGGCTGGGACTGCATACTTTTTGGCAGTGTATAAAGTCGTCATGACTGTTTCTGGACCAATCTGAACTTCATCTGAATAAAGAAACCTAGAAATCAATACACAAATACAGATCATAAAAACATATATTGGGGGTTGTGGGGGGTGGGGTGGAGGGAGGGTGCAATCAGGCGCAACACCTCTCTCTGCATTTAGAAAACAGGCCAAAGGTTTGCACGGTGAACACGCCGCAGTTGGCGGTGTAGCTTATTTACAGCGTAGTACGGTAGATAAAAGGGCTGAAGAAAGACTATGACGTTAACCTAATGGCACACGTTTGTTTTAAATACGCATTACTCCCTCGGACTGATCTGGCTGTACCAGTTACACAGAGCGACCGCCCTGTAAACAGCAGCTGAGCTGCAGTTACGCATCACACGAATGCCTGCTCTTTCGGTTCACGAGGAAGAGCTGGATTTCTAAAATCCAACATACAACCCTCGGCGGCTGTATTACTGAACTTCATTCACTGACAGCGCACGCTAGCTTCCCCGCCCTACAGAGGAGGGTGTCAAGGACTAACACAGGGATGACGTCTTACGTCAAAGTTACCCCCTGTAGCGTTCAGAGGGGAAGGAGTAATATTCCAGCAGATGACCTTGACTCTTCTATTCCTGCCACGGCAAAAACACCCTGGCTTGTCTCCACTGTTTGAGGCTGGACGATTGGTTGAGATTTTAGCATAAGCCCTGAACCAAAAGATAAGACTCCACCAAAACCAGGAAAAAAACACTTTCTTGAGAAGCTGTTATTCGAGACCAGATGAGACTTAAGGCTCTGTATGGAAAAAGATGACTTCTTAAAACCAACTTTTCTTACAGGTGACACTGAAAACAATCTTAGAAATATTTAATCAGTTTTTCAGATTATAATCAAAGAGTCTGTGATTTACAAAAATAAATTTGGGGTGCCCAAACAACCCCCTCACTGCCCCAACACTGCCACACGGGTGATTAAACATGATAAACCAGGGCACACTGGCAAATGCAGGAATTAAGACCTCCACAATGAAGATCAAGTCTTTCCTTTATATTTCTTAGTATTTTTTGACCAGAACCTCCTGGAAATGAATGGCAAGCAACAAGCAGAGACAGAAGGCATGTTCAGAAGGGGTTTTAACGTAACAAATAGTCTGTATTTAACAGAAGAAGAAACCTGTGAGGGTAATGGACTCAAACTTATTTGCAACAGGGAGAGATCTAAGTTAACAGAAACCCAGAACTGAAGTTTCAGCTAAAGTTCTTCACTGTTTATATTTCCTATATTCCAAGAAAGCTCTAAGTCTCAGTAACTGTTAATTAAATACGGTCTTTAGCACTTAATTTGCTGCCACTTACCAATAGGTACATATTTACCATTACAACACTCCGATCCATTCAAACGGTCAGCTGTCCTAACAGTTAGGACATGTGAATGATGCTCTAAGTTAATTATTTAAACTGGATTTACATCAAACAGCTTTTAGAAATAATGAGTTTAATTAAATACTAACATTTTTGTTAGCAAAAGTTTCATCTTATTCACTTAGAACTGATTTATGTTGATGGAAATGACGGGCTGACTTGCCAGTCGCAATCACCGACCAATTTACTTTAAAGAAACTCACAGGTACAGGTTTTTATACCAAATTCACAAGTGGTTCATTAAAGAACTAGAATATAGTGCATTTAGATTTTGATCTTAGGTTTTTAAAAAGATCTGTTTCAAAATGCCCTAAACTTCCTTGTATGACTTTATAGGAGCCTGGAGTACAAATCACTGAGAGTTGAGCATTAACAGGCTGTAAAAAAGCAGCATTATCACGTAAAAGACACAATAAATTTTACCTAATCCTAAAAAAATAAGTAATATTTTCACCAAGTTATTTTTGGAACAGGACTTCAGCGATTTTATTCCTTAAGTGTGTCCAACCTGAAGCCACTGAACTGGCCCACAAGAGGAGATTACCCGGCTTGTGGTTCACTTCCTACCACACCTCCTTAAAAATCAGGCTGCAGCCCTGAAACGCACTTTGCTGACCCTTTGCCAGGAATTTTGCAGGCTTTTTCCTCAAACGATGAGACACCAACTACACGGCCGGCTGATACTAATTCAAACATGCTAACAGCGCAAATACAGGCAGGTTTTTCGTTCACGTTACATCTATGAGCTACAGGATGCTTCTTCATCCCATGAAGGACACACCTGAGGCTCTAATGCTCCAAGCCCTCCTTCCCCTACGGCTGGGTGTACCTTAAGGGACATTCCTCAACTGAGAGTGTGTCAATGACAAACTCACAGGACTTCAGCGATTAAAGTTCTGACAACTTGCAAGTTGCACAGCATGTCAAGCTCACCTGGTTGACCTCATTACCGCTTTCTGCCCATTGATTACCAAGAGGCGTAACAACTCATAGTCTCACAATATGCGATAGTTACATGCTTTGAGGGTGAGAAAACCCATGACAAGAAGCATCCAAATAACACCAATAAAGTCACACTGTCAGATTTTACATATATTATATCAAGGTTTTGACAGTGCCAGTACTTTTCTGGGAATTTCAAAGCCAAACAGTAGTCATTTGCAAATACTACTAAGTGTGAATTTACACAGTTAAAAGGTAGCTGTAAAAACTATGAAAACTGGCAGTAAAGTATAGAATCACAGACTGGTTTGGGTTGGAAGGGATCTTAAAAGATCATCCAGTTCCAACCCCCTGCCATGGGCAGGGACACCTTCCACTAGACCAGGTTGCTCCAAGCCTCATCCAGCCTGGCCTTGGACACTTCCAGGGATGGGGCATCCACAGCTTCTCTGGGCAACCTGTCCCAGTGCCTCCCCACCCTCTCCAGGAAGAACTTCTTCCTGATATCTAATCTAAACCTCCCCACTTTCAATTTAAACCCGTTACCCCTTGTCCTGTCACTACAGGCCCTTGTAAAAAGTCCCCCCCAGCTTCCTTGTAGGCCCCAATGGGCTACACTGTTCCAAGTTGCTGTATAATCCTACTTCCCTTAAGAATACGATGGATGATCACAACACTTTGATCTACTCATAAAAGAGGAACTCTAGGTTTGCCTTCTCTCTACAAATCACCCTGCTCATGTGCCAAGAGCTCTGCCTCTGTGTTAACTCTTCGCTTTGTGGCACACCTGAGCTAGCACACCTCTATGTTTATACCACTGTTCCTCCACTTCCCCCTTGCCTTCTTCCCTCCTCCCCTCCCTTTCAAGACTTACAGAAACAACCTGCTCTTTACACATGGACTGATTTTACCGTTACCGAGCACAGCGCGTGGTGTGCGCGTGCACAGTGGAAGAACACTCTGAGCATCTCGAACAAACAAATCTTCCAAGTGACCGCTCGATCCTTCACTTTACATCCGCCCCACATACATTGTGCACCACTTCCCCTTACGCTCAGGTTAGCACTTCTTTCTCCCCTAGTCTTAGCACCTTCCCAACAGCTGAAATATTCCCACTGACATAAAGGCAATCTTGCTCCAGTTAGTCATGGTTACCCCTCTATTTACCACTTGCCACAGTCCTCTGCACATGGAAGATGGACTGCTAAACCTGTGCTCTGTCGACACTTTCCATCATACTGTGATCAAAGACAAGTTAAATTAGTGTAGAACATGAATGAAATTTAAATAACTCCTCTGGCTCATGTTTGAAAACTCTTCAGGCAAGAGGCACACCGGATGGTAAGCCAAAACTCACACCACTGTCACTTCCAAGCCTGAGCTCAGCCAGTTGTTTTCTAAGAAAGTTCTCCCCCCTTCCCCAGCCAGCTTTAAAAGGCTCCCCTTTTCCCACCTTTACAGTTAAAATTTCAGCCCACAGACAAGGAGGACTACCCAACTTTCTCTGGGGGGAAAAAAGAGAAACCCTAAACTGCATTACTAGAATCACAGTGGTACTATCAATTAAAGTTTCAGTTCATGATTTTAAAATACTTCAACACTACATATTTATTATTTTGGTGGCCCCTGTCAGAAAAAGGTACCAACTGTAGGTGATTTAAAATTGTGTATGAATATATTCAAGAAAAATAAAAAAAAAAAAACAGGTATCACATTAACTTGGTGACTATCAGATGTTGGAATTGTTCAATTTCTAAATAATTTTTTCTCTCTATAATAATAATTCCTGAACTACCATCCACTTTGTGACAAAATACTAGCACTGATGAAATGCCAATGTAAGAGATAGAGAGAGAGAGACAGATACAGGTATAACTAAAATATGGAAGAATGTCCTAAAAAGCTGCCATGTATTTCATACCAAAGACAATATAAAACCTGAGACGTTTCAGCAGTTGATCAGCCTGGTGATGTTTAGACAAGATATATAATCAGTTTACTTACCTAAGTCTCCTGGCCATTACAGACCAGCGGCTCTACCAACACAAGATGGCTTTTGTTTGCTTCTAACAGCACCTCTTCTACAGTCTTCAAATACCATCCCTCTTATCCTCACTTAGACCTGTCCTGTTTCTGTGTTTATACTTTTATCCACACAAATTTCTCCTTATATCCACTTTTCACTGCCCAGTGTTTTTTACACGTATATACAAACACTTACATGTGCACATATATTTTCTTTTAACCTTTGAAACCATTTTGCTTGAATGACACTTCCCGTTATCTCCCACACACTTGCCACTCCCTATTTGCCAAGAACCCACACAACACAGTTCACTGCTAACAGCAGCAGAAAGACATGGCTGTTGCATGGCGGTTTGCTGGCGTTGGTTTTGGTTTTGCAAACCAGTTACTGCAATTCCTGTGACCATGATTACCAGAAGAACTGGATGACTTCCCACTGTTCTTATCTGTTAGGCGTCAAAACAGAGATTAAGTTCCCAAGACACTGGAGCTTTTCACCTGACAGAAAGCTTCTGAGACACTGCGTATTTATTTTCAGTCAATAAAGTTACTTTTTTTCCCAAACGTTCATTACAGAAACCAGTTTCATTATTTTATAGAGGTTTTGCCTAGCAGGAGTTTCTCTGAGAAAACCTTAAGGTACAGCAGTTTAGTCGTATTACCACACCACAGCCTGATGCACAAAGAAACTATCAGTAATTCTTGCTACGAACATCATCAATTTGATTTACCACTACACTGAGTAAAAAGAAATGGTAGATAAAACTCTTTAGTTTCAGAGCACGAGAAGCAGCAGATCCTGTTCTGCCCAAACTAGAAATCACTAAACCATTTTACATGCTTTTTGCCATCACGGCACTCGTGGCCTCACTTGGGTGGTTTGTGCATAGTTACTGCCTTCTGCTGCACGTTTTCTGTCCACCCAACAGGATCTGAAGTGTGATTACAGTGAGTATTACTCTGGTAAAAAGATGCAAGAAATATGTTGGAGCAAGTCCAGAGGAGGCCATGGAGATGCTCCGAGGGCTGGAGCCCCTCTGCTATGATGAAAGGCTGGGGGAGTTGGGGGTGTTCAGCCTGGAGAAGAGAAGGCACCAGGAAAACCTTATAGCACCTTCCAGTGCCTGAAGGGGCTACAAGGAAGCTGGGGGGGGACTTTTTACAAGGGCCTGTAGTGACAGGACAAGGGGTAACGGGTTTAAATTGAAAGTGGGGAGGTTTAGATTGGATATCAGGAAGGAGTTCTTCCCGGAGAGGGTGGGGAGGCACTGGGACGGGTTGCCCAGAGAAGCTGTGGATGCCCCATCCCTGGGAGTGTCCAAGGCCAGGCTGGATGAGGCTTGGAGCAACCTGGTCTAGTGGAAGGTGTCCCTGCCCATGGCAGGGGGGTTGGAACTGGAAGATCTTTAGGGTCCCTTCCCACCCAAACCAGTCTGTGATTCCTAGCTATCATTAGAAGGTGGGTGGATAGCTGCAACACTCAGGAAGCACAAATTCCCATCATCTTACTTAAAAACAAAAACCCAACCCGGAATCAGGGAGCCGAAGCAGACATCCGGCCGTACCAGGGTACTTCTCCTGAACGGACATCAGCTGTCCCAGAATTCGGGCACTTCTGGGGAAAGGATGCAGGGCAAAGCACACGAAGGCACCGAACGGCGTTCGCGGGGCGCTCTGACCTTGCGTGCCGGCCCACACGGCGCCCACGCGTTTTCCCTGCATCTCCCTCCGCGGGCACGCACACGGCGGCCGGGGGAC
>NW_010267904.1:0-7175 GCF_000690775.1 Eurypyga helias
AACTGGGACCTCCCTGGTTAGCCAGCACTGCTGAGAGATGATAGAAAATGACTTGGTGAGCACTTCTGCCAGCTGCCTCAGTACCCTTGGATGGATCCCATCCAGCCCTATAGACTTGTGGCTGTCTAAGGAGTGCAGCAGGTCAAATACTCTTTCAAAGTAATTTCTTAAATATTCTTTTTATATACTCTTTCAGAGTAACTACCTGTATAAGAAATAAGCCAGGAGTCCTGTTTTTTAATTTCAGTAAATGAGTTGTACCGAATGTCTGATTTCTGTACAGACTAGTCTTTGGGGGATATACCTAAGCTCTTGTTGCATTCTTAACAGGTAATATTCCTTATTTATGTAAGAAATGACAATGAGTGAAATGCAGATGGTAAATTCAGTTAAATCTTTATATCAAATATCATGTCAACTGGTTTGCTAATGTTCTCAATGGATAACATTTTTAATTAATTAATTTTATATTTATTCACAGTAACAGTTTGATTTGGAAAATTTAATACTTCTGTTCTCATCAGTGCCACTTGTTCTTATGCTGGCCCTCATACAGAATATCAATAATAGGAAGGTTTGCATTTACTCAAATCTTGAGGTCACTAAAACCATTTGTATAGTTTTATTAAGAATATGATTCATAGAATTGTGTTTGTCTGAGGACAGATTTTGGTTGGGATGGAGTTAATTTTCTTCCCAGTAGCTAGTAGAAGGCTATGTTTGGGATTTGTGCTGAGAATGTCGATAACAAACTGATGGCTTTAGTTGTTTCCAGTTTTTACATTAAGCCAAGGACTTTTTTATTTTCTCATACTTTACCATATCAGAACAGCTGACCCAAACTTACCAAAGAGATATTTCATGCCATAAAACATCAAGCTTGCGGGGAGTCGGCTAGGGGCTCTCTGTCTCTGTCTCACTCTCTGGTTCTTGCTGCTCAGGGTCAGGTTGGGTGTTGGTCATGGGTGGTGAGCAGTTGTAGCACTTGTTTGGATATTTTTTTTTCCCCATTGATGTTTTCTTTCTCATTACATATTACTATCATTAGTAGTAATATTTTCATTACTTAGTAGTAGTAGTAACAGCAGCAGCAGCATTTTATTTAATTTCAATTGCTTTCAATTACTAAAGTTTTCTTATATCAATGCAGAAGTTTCCTTACCTTTTTCTCCAGTTGTCTCCCCTATTCCACTGGGAGAGGTGAGCAAGTGGCTGTGTGGTGCTTAGTTGCTGACTGGGGTTAAACTACACCAATCTGCTATAGAATACTTTGGTAAGATTGAATGAGGTTTTGGTGGCTATGTAATTTGCTGCAGACTCAGTTCAGGGGCAAGGTTACTCTTTTTTTTTTTTTTTCTCTTACGCGGCTGTTGTTGGTTTTCTACGTTTTTATCCTTAAGGATCTGAAAAAGGCAGATATTTTCAGCAGTGGGCCAATTCTGACCACTAGTTTGGCTAACCTGAGCTCTGGACTGAGAGGACTAATTTCTGCTGTAGAGTCTTCAACACTGTTCAGGATAGCAACCTCAACAGCTGTTCTCTCTTCGCACTTTCTTAGTAATGCTGTTCAGTTCTCAGTAAAAATAAAATCTAATATCACAGCTGTACCATATGTGGCTATTGACACTTCCATAGATCTAAGGTCAGTATGTCTTGCCCAACATAATTATGATACCATCTTGTTTATCACTAGTTCCTTAATAACACTTCCTGTTTTCACTACACAAGTTTCATCATTAGAGCAGCACCAGATTGTTGCTTTATGTGTCACAGACATGATGTCAGTAATTAGTAACATATCAGGGGCTGAAATACAATTAAATAGTGAGTCATCACTCTTCTGTGGATTACACTTTACAACTGACTCTACAAGTGCAGCTTCAGTTCTCTCTAGGTTGCCTTAAATAGGTCCTGAAGAATTGTCAGGTGTCTCTTCAGCGGAAGAAGAGCAGTGGAGATATGAAATCCTTCAATAATTTCTCGTTCCCATACTAAGATATATATTTTAAACCAAACATCTTTCCTTAGTTAGTCATAAAACTCAAATGCAAACATCTCTTCCTTGTGATAGCTGGCTGTTACTGCTTCATCCATCAGCCAGAGACTCACAAACATTAAATCACAGTCTGATGATTCTTTAAGTGACTTAAGCCAAGTATGTGCAACATATTCTATGACTGGAATAAAACTGATGAATTCTCAGACCAAGTTCTGCACAGCAAACGGTCCTCATTTTATGAGATATTTTGGATGAACTCAATGGTATTAACCAGCTGGTACACACTAATGGGAGTTACTGCTATTACTTCTGGGTATTTATTATCTTCATCTAGCAAAATAACATCGTCAGTGGAGTTCACAGAACTGTCATCCTTGCATCCTACTACGGGCAATACACACACATGTCTGATTGATAAAACTGTCTGTTCTTCCTTTTCCTTCACAAGAATCAGATACTTATTTCCTATGTTTTGATTCATATTGTCTATTTTTCCTTCAAAGACCATTTCTTTCTAATAATAATTTTCAGCAATTACATCCTTTAAAGAGAAGAATATAGACTTGACAAAATTATTAACTACTGTTGAGCAGCTAACAACAGAGGAAAGTCAGCAATTACTCAAGACAAAACAGCATGATCCAGTTATGGAGATCTATCGTTCACTAAGTCAGGGTACTTTCGTAAACGTTCAGCTGAGAACTACTTTTAACCAGATAGTAAATAGTAGTTCTGAGTTCAAAACACATCTACTAATAAATGCAGGTCAAACTCAATATATTCTCAAAAGCAATCTGGTCAAGTGTTCTTGATTTATATATTCTGCTTACGAAAACTTCAGCTATAGATTTACTGATGGATATCCTGAAAAGCTGTCACTGAATCTTCTAGTGACGAGTTATCTTACTTGGTTTTATCTGCACAAGTCTCGCCTGTGCAAACATAAATTTGTAATATGTTAGTGACTAAACATTTATCGTTATATACCTGTTATCCTACTTTAAGTTCTGTCTTACAAGAACATTAGCAATATTGTACTGAAACATATGAGATGAACAGACACTACTGCTGTGATTGATAAGGAGCTCCTCATGAATCTAAACGCTGCCTTACCTAGACTTCACAGTGCATCTGCAGTGGATTCAGTTTCTGGCCTTTATAAGCCGATTTTATCTGTGGAGTTACTCATTTCTATTCAGACAACTTTTTAAGGTGGTGGGGTGTTTTTGTACAAAGATAAAAGTGTCTGTCAAGGTTGCCAGGTGCTTGAAAGAGATGTATGGTAATCAGGCAGCAGCCTGTTCAATGGATATGGCACCTGCTGTGGTACCTGACACAGATGGTTATTCTTCATGTTCTGCCACGTAGGCTGCTAGATCAATACAGAAGCAGGTTGGAGGCTGCTCTAATGCTGGCAGGCAATCAGCAGCTCAACAGTTTCACTTCACCATAGTAAAGTTTTCAGAATTTGGGGTGTAGCTTTCATCATGCTTACATATAAATTCAGGAGATATCTCTATGGCACAATATATGAATACAATTATTAACATTTTTGAATGAAAAATAGGTATAGAGAAAAATGTATTTTTATGTCTTGAGAGAATAATTTTTGTATAGTATAATTAACTTGCCACTTCTCATTCCAAAATGAAACAGATGAAGACTGCATGTTTTTAAAAGAGTACTTTTGTAGAGAACTTTATAAATATTTCAGAAATAAAGAGAGGGAATTAAAAGAACATACAGAAACCTATGCATTCTAGAATTAAATATTAAGGAATATTGATTGGTTTGGACCACACTTTTACACTGTACTTTTTTAAGTACCTTCTACAAAGTGATTACCCATTAAGCCAAGGAGAGACTTTTTGTTTGTATTGCTTTTAATTCTTTGCTTGGGGGCTTGTGTAGAAAAAAATGGACTTATTTCATTGATTTAAATCACATAGAAAAGTTTAAAAGTATTCTAGATCATGAAAGATATGTATAAGGTGCCAAAGGCAAGTAAAATATTTGTTTTGGTATGGATTAACAATTGTTTTTCTGTAAATGCTTGTCCCTGTAGATTTCACTCTCAATATGCATAAATAAGTGTACAGATCAAATTATTTCTCCAGAATTGTCTCCAGATTCTGTGTCTGCACTCCTGAGATTAGGTTAGTGTGATTCTGTGCCTGCACTCCTAAGCATATCACTGTGAAGCCTCAATAGATCCAGATATGAAACAACATGTAAATAAAACTAAGGTTCCACATCTGGTGAATAACTACTGTTTTAAAAAAGTTCCCTTAGAACTAGAAAAGAAAAATGTATCTCAGGTTCTATCAAAATATGTTATTCTCCTCTTTTTCTTTCTTCTTGTTCTTTCTTTTTCTTTTTCTTTTTCTTTTTCTTCTTCTTTTTCTTTTTCTTTTTCTTTTTCTTTTTCTTTTTCTTTTTCTTTCTTTCTCTTTCTCTTTCTCTTTCTCTTTCTCTTTCTCTTTCTCTTTCTCTTTCTCTTTCTCTTTCTCTTTCTCTTCTTTCCTTTTTTTGATTCTTTGAAACACTCAGTATGAAGTACATTTGCATGGATTATGCCATATACTTTCTAAGTGTTTCTTTCAATGTATGTGACTTGTTTGTCACCAAGTGAACTCTTTGGGGTCTATATTAACCTTACTTATTGGCTTATACAATATCAAGACACCTTAAAGTCACCCAGATCATAGTGTTACATAACACAGTTTATTTGACAACCACCTGCTTCCCCTTTTAAAGTGGGAGACCCAAATATACCAAAAAGAATAGAGTTGAAACATATCCTTTCACTTTTCCTGTAAAAGTCCTTCCTTTTAAATAGACTGCCTTAGAAAGCAGGAAAAGGGCTCTAGAGCTCACTCCTTCAGTGTAACATTGCTTGGCAATTAAAAGGAAACAAGTATTGCTGCCATGATTCCAGTATCCATATGTTCAAAATCAATGAACACCCATAAGTTATGAGATACCCAGAAAGAGATCTAAAAGGGAATATCTTTCAATATTTTATTTTCCATGGCAGGATCTCTTTTTTTGTAGTAGAAAGAATAGGTGAGGAAGAACAGTGCATCCCCACAAGCAGTATTTGCCATTGTGTTGATGTATACGCAAATCTATGACTTGTTCAATGGAAGAAATAATACTATTATAAACCCAAATCAGACATGCTCTTGCATGAGTAAGATTCTTAGTACACTAGGGTATCCGCAGTAGAAGAAATGTGTCAAGCTGTTAAGCCTGCTATACACTTCTGTGCTTACTAGACTTTGTATATTTATTAATAACACATATTACTAAAACTTGGGGAAAAAAAGACTGATGATCCACCGTCAATAACTTGCACTCTGGGGAAGATGGATACTGTATACTTTTCATATGTTTTAGTATATTTATTCTCATTTGACAATGAGTTCATACATTATAGCAATATCTAAGAGACTTTAAAGCAGCAGGGGACTCTAGAAAAGGACTATGAGAGATGGGATCTGTTTGGCAGAAACATATATTCTTTGGTTCAGTCTCCAGATATGAATTTCAGCTACCATACCATTTCTGATGGAAAATAATGGTTTGTAAATAGATTTGTTTTGAGAAAAATACATGTTTATGGGAAAGCTTTTATGGGACCAGAGAGAATTAACTGAGTTCTTCACCACACAGAAGTATGTGTTAGCATGCTGCAGTGTTCTGTATACATGCTTAACATCTCTATCCATAATATGACCACACCCATGCTGTGGTGAATATTCTCCTGATGACAGTTATAATAGTAGAGGAGCTTCCATCTGAGTTTTGAAAGGTCTTCAACATAAGGATAGGGAAAAAAAATTAGTTTCCACAGATATCCAAAGTTCTATGAAGACATGCAATGATTTATTCACTTGGTGCCTCTGATCTAGATTATTGAGCTCAAACGTATTGTACTACCGGAATGAAAATTCAGCCCATTTTTAAAAATGCAGGGCTACTTAGGGAAAATTGGTCTGCACATTTTCAGACCACTTCTGTTTTAATGGCTTCCATACAGGGTATCCCACAGCAAAATTGAGACAAGGGAAAATGCAGGCGCTCTGCTGAATGAGGAAAGAAACATAATGACAAAGGACAGAGAAGACCAAGGTACTTGGTGCCTCCTTTGGCTCATTCTTTACAGGTAAGACTGGCCTTCAGGAAGCCCTGAGACCAGTGAGAAATTCTGGGGAGCTTCTTGAAGAGGATCAGATCAGGGAACATTTAATAAAAATGGGCATACACAGGTCTGTTGAACCTGATACACCACAAATGCTGAGGGAGCTGGCTGAAGTCATCCTGAGGCAACTCCTGTTGATCTTTGAAAGGTCATAGTGATCAGAAGTTGTTTGTGGTGACTGGAAGAAAGCACGTCTCTCCTGTCCTCAAGAAAGGCAAGAAGGGAGAACCAGGGGCCAGTCAGACTCACCTTGATTCCTAGGAACCTGGTGGAGTAATAGCACAGGAAGGACGAACGAGAGGGTGTTTAGGAATGGTTGGCATAGGGCTATAAAGGGGAAATAGTGCTTTATCAACCTGATAGACTCTGTGGTGGGATGACTGGCTTGGTGGATGAGGGGAGAACAGTGATTGTTGTCCATCTCAATGACAATAAGGTTTTCAACATTTTCTACCATAATGTCCTCTCAGACAAGGTGGCAATGTATGCACTGGGTGAATGGACAGTGAGATGGACTGAAAGCTGGCTGATCTGTCAGGCTTGAAGGGCTGTGTTCAATGAAACAGCATCCTAGGCTGTATTAGGGAAATTTTTGAGACCAGGTGAAGGGATCTGATCTCATGCACTGCTTAAATGGTTTATGTTCAATACATAACATTATTTCCTTTAAGACTGGCTAAACTATCAAGTGGGATCTGAAAACACAATTAATAATAGTAAAATTGGCACATACTACAAACCTCCTTATATGCAGTACTATTTTGTTTAAAATGTTGCTCCACCAAATTTCAGATTTTGATTTCCCACTAGGTCACATTCAGCTGTGTGCTGGGTTCAGTCAGGAAGGAGTTAAATGTCTTTACCCTGGCTGCTAGGAAGCTGTGTTCCTGGATGCAGAGAGCAGCACTGATAAGGTCTCAGCTGGCGCTGTGGAATGTCTGCACCAGATTCAAGGTCTTTCTCCCCTTCTGA
>NW_010267905.1:0-556 GCF_000690775.1 Eurypyga helias
CCCTCGACCTGCTGGCCATGCTAGCCAGCAGCTCAACCAATCTCAGCTTTACGAGCTTCATTTGCTTTTCCTCCGACTCTCCTCCTGCGCTGGGGGAGGGGAGCTGGTGAGTGAGCAGCTGTATGGTGTTTAGTGCTCTCCTAGGTTAAACCAGTATAAGGAACAATGGGCATAACTTTGTACTGCAAAGCTGGAAGGATACTGTACAAGCATTTGCCAATTTGTTCAGAGTCAGTTTTCAGACATTATCACAAGAAGGAACTGATCAAAGTTTCTTATGAAATGTTACAACTAGGAGGAGACGTAGAGCGAGTTTTGCTGTTGAAGACTTTCAGGCATGCATTTGTGTATTTTTGCAGATCTTGTTACTTTTCTGTATGATATTCTTTAGTGGAGAGTCAGAATGTCAGGGCTGAGACTTCTGTTTGAAACAGTTGTTTTTATGTCCCAAAGGACTGCAGATGCTGACACTTAGGGGTGGGAGGTGTGTCTGTTTGTGGAGTGGGTTGGTTTACATTTGGGTTAATGTTACGATGTCGTGGTTTAACTCCGGCTA
>NW_010267906.1:0-303 GCF_000690775.1 Eurypyga helias
GAGGGGGGGGCAAAGGAAAGGAGGACGCTGAGGTCCCCGTCCTCACCGGGGTCACCCCACCGGTGTGTGTCCCCCCAGTCCTCGCCCACCTCCTTGTCCAGGGACGCCTCGAGGTGCAGCGGTTTGTCCGACATGAGGAACTGCCGGGTGGTCTCTGCCATGGGCTGGGGGCCGGGTCGCTCCGGCGCGTACTGGACTTTACGGATCACCAGGCGCACCGAGTTCCTGGGGGGGGATGGTGGGAGGAGAATCCGCTTTCTTAGCCCATTTTGGGGTCCAATCCCTCTTTTTTTTGTGGTGGAG
>NW_010267907.1:0-8326 GCF_000690775.1 Eurypyga helias
GGGCAGCAGTGTGAACGCGCTCGTCCACGGGTGTCACGAGAAGGGTCGTCCCTCGAGGGGAGCCGGTGGTGTTCCGGTGCCGGAGGAGCTGGAAGGGCCCTGGGAAGCAGCATCACGCCCGGCGTGGGCACCAGGACTCGCGGGGGCGGAGGTCCCGGGCGAGGGTGTCGCTGGAGCACGACATTCCGTGCGGGGACAGCTAATGCTGAACTCGGCTTTATGGCTGCGTGTCGGTCAGAACTTGTCGCTTTTCCCGGTTTGCAGCTGGTAGTTTTGATCCGAGTTACGGGATTTGAGGCACAGCCTGCAGGGATTTCAACCAAAGGGAGTTTTACGCAAATCAATTCCACCGCGAGTTTCAGCCACATCAGTAGCTCGTTGGGGGTATCGGGTGGGCACGCTGCTCCGCTTTCCCACCTGCTCCGCTGTCCCACCGCAGGGACGGACGGCGCCAAGAAGCGCACCCAAGGGATGGCTGTGTTTGGGTGTTCGTGCCCCGACATCGCGTCGCAGCACCCTAGGGCGATGAATCCTCCTCATCTCGGAAGCGGCTGCTCATGCTTCCCTTTCTTCCCATTTCAGTGGAAGCTGGACATCACCAACTTAGTGTATTGATTTGAGCCAGCATGCATTCAGGCTGTAATTGCTTTGAGTGGTCACGTTAGACGAAGGAATCTAATGGAGAAGAAGCAGGGATGGCACAGAGGAGCCCTCCTCCGCAGTGCTGAGGGCAAGTTGTCACACCTGTAATTAATAAAGTCAATAAAGTACACCGCTGTCTGTTTTCTGACTGCAAAGACAACAGCAGCAGTGCATGGGCTGTCACCGGGTATTTACACCTGCAGAATTCATGGTCTCTTTTGCAATTAAAGGGTGAAACAATCCAATTCATTCCACTCTAGTCCAGGAGTCACGCAACCTATAAAACTATGTTCCTTTGTAGAAGCAAGCCGTGATTTCCCATCGTTTTAATTGGCCCAGGAAGTTGAGGAATACAACCTTGCCCTTCTAAACCTGTGGTGGAAGGATGGAAGTAATGTCCCTGAATGCAAAGAAGAGTTAATCCCACTTGGAGTGAGTCCAGCGGAGGCCACGAGGATGATCAGACGGCTGGAGCACCTCTGCTATGATGAAAGGCTGCGAGAACTGGGCTTGTTCAGCCTGGAGAAGAGGAGGCTCCGAGGAGACCTCATTGCAGCTTTCCAGTATCTGAAGGGGCTACAAGGGTGCTGGGAGAGGACTTTTTACAAGGGCCTGTAGTGATAGGACAAGAGGTAATGGGTATAAATTGAAATCAGGGAGGTTTAGATTAGATATCCGGAAGAAGTTCTTCCCAGAGAGGGTGGGGAGGCACTGGAACAGGTTGCCCAGAGAAGCTGTGGATGCCCCATCCCTGGATGTCTTCAAGGCCAGGCTGGATGAGGCTTGGAGCAACCTGGCCTAGTGGAAGGTGTCCCTGCCCATGGCAGGGCGGTTGAACCTAGATGATCTTTAAGGTCCCTTCCAACCCTAACCATTCTATGATTCTATGATTCTCCAGATCTGGCAGGGTGTTTTTTCTAACAGTAGGTCTTTAGGACAAATTAAAGTCCTTGGAAGAGATATTTTAAGCACTGATTTCTTTTGTCTCCATTTTAGAAAATCTAAACTGAATTATTAAAACACAATTAATTAACGTGCAAAGGAACCGATGTTGCGTCTTTGGGACATGAGTGTTACAGAATCACTATTAAATCATGCTTTTTTTTCGTAAGAACTGATATCTGAATTTATCACCAAAAGCCTCAAATACATCTGTTTATTTAACAAAGCCAAAACATACAGGTTACATTCCTTCTGGAAGTTTTCCAAAAGCTTTTCTTGAAAAACTATATACTCCCTAGCAAGCATAAAAATGAGAGAATTGGTACTTAAAATTGATTTTATTGATGACTATGGACCAGGATCATAGCTAGAGCCAAATTAGCAACCTCTCTGCACCCCTCCGCAGCCCAGCTGATTTCCATCAAAAGTAGCATAGTCACGGAAACCCCTTCTGATAGGAACCTCCTGCAGGATCAGAGCCTTATTTTGCAGTATTAATTTGTGATCACCCCCAGATAGGTGAAATAGCACCCCTATGGAATCTTGGAGTGAGAAATATTTAGCTCTGCTTGGTTTTCACAACAGGAAAAAACTACCAAAGGATTCAAACTAATCTCAGTGCCAGATGGAATAACATCAGTCAGAATACGCTCAGTTCCTTTGCTAACAGCCAAATGCACCCAGTTGCTTCAGAAAAAAAAAAAGCAACCAACACATCACTAGCAGCATCTTCCTACTAAGGTCTAAACTGTATACTTACCCTTTTTACTAGTATAAATACGAGAGATGATGGGCAGAGTTTAGCACAGCATGGCTACTTCGGTAACAGCTCTAACATGCAGACACCAACAGCTCAAAGTGTCAACTGATTTGATTCTCCCCATCAGTTCAATACCCATATAAGTGCGTCAGGAAGGGGACCCGGAATATTATAACCATACTGTGCCCAGGGCAGCCAAACAGTTTGGTGTAGTTATCTGTACATAGGAACCAACCCTTAATTTTTTCCCCTGCCTTAAAGGACACGGCCAGAGAGAAAGCAAGCCCTCCTTCAGCACCTGTATAAAACTAGAAATCAACAGGCAGCTCAGCCCCATTCTCGGTGTTTCAGGTCCTCCCTTCCCAGAGCCAGTTTTAGATTCCTGTCTGAAAATATGCTTCCAGCAAAACCGGAGGTACATGAAGCCAGCTGGCTTGGGGTGGTGACACAGGAGGACCCCTCTCACTGCAACGACGGCTTTGCTAGCAGGCTGTGTGATGGCAGGGCACCCTTGCACTGCAACAGCCCCAACTGCTGCCTTGTCACATGGGTACGCCCTTGGTCGGCTGCGGAGGGAGGCAGGCATCTGTACGGTTGGAGTAGGAGGTTTCTCTGGCAGGGGGAGGCTTGTTTAGCAGAGGGTCTGTGCTAAGCAGCAAGGTAATTATGCCTTGGGCCCAGGTCTTGGGGGCTGTCCTACTGACAGGACCTCATCTAACTTCATCTCACTTCATTTTCCTGGACTGGGTGAGCAAAGGGAGCAGCACACAAGAGGATGGAGATGTGGTTAGAGCCAGCAGCAGTTTTTAAGTTAGATTAAGTTTTAAATTAGGTTTAGGAGCTCTGTTTCCCTCCTGGGGGTGGGAGGGGGTCACAGAGATGATTAGATGGCAACGATCAGCTGGAATGCTTGCAAGGGGCAGGGCCATCCCCACCAGCGGCGTTAATCACCGGGTCAGCCTGAGCTGCTCAGCAAAGGCTGAGACGAGCCGCACCGAGCCAGGCTGCCAAGCTCCAAGACGATGCTGGTGCCTGTATGCTCAGGCTGCCTAAGCGACAGGAGCTTGGTACAGTCAGTTTTAAGCCAGAGTTTCCTGGTGCCTGAATATGCTGAGATAGCATGCTTTTTAGATGTCTCAGCTATGGCAGCAGAAAGAATATGTAGGGCTGTTGGAAATGTAGCCGTTAGCACTTTTTTTGGTGCCCTCAGCAGGTCACAGTTGTCAAAACAAGGGCAAACCTCTTGCCTCCTGAAGTCAAAGTTGCACAACAAAGTTGTGGATGGGAAGAAATTCACACTAGAACAAGCACAGGAAACCACAGAGTTGCAGAAAGGATGAGTTAATGGAAAAAGGTTGATGCCCTGATACTGGGTAAAGGCTGTGGAAAACTACCAGCTCACACTGTCAAGAGTGTCACTGGCAGCGTGTGTCCTCAGTTAAGCCATAGCATATCCATTCCAGGCAACTTCATTCCACAGGTATTACTGGAAGCAGGAATTTCTCTCCATCTGCAAGAACAATACCTCAACCAACCAGTCATTTTTCTAAACAATGACGTGAGAGCACAGAGAAGGCTTAGTTCACCAGCTGGTTAAAACTAATATGAGGCCAGATTTACTTTATTGCACACAGTTACGGGTTTTGTGTGCATGTTTGTTTTGCATATCCCTACTGTTGCATCCCCTCAAATGTTGTCCCATCCCTGGAAGTGTCCAAGGCCAGGCTGGATGAGGCTTGGAGCAACCTGGTCTAGTGGAAGGTGTCCCTGCCCATGGCAGGGGGGTTGGAATGAGACGATCTTTCAGGTCCCTTCCAACCCAAACCGTTCTATGATTCTATGAAATTACACAAGAGAGTGCTGTCAGAGGAGTTGAGGATGGGAAGTTCAGGGGAAGCAAAGATGAACCACAACCACAAAACTTTAAATAGGGCTTGTAGTGCAAAGATACTGTGAGCAAACACCTTGGAAAAGAAAGTCTGCCTTGGCAATAGGGGCGCAAGTATATGATGAAATAACTTTCTCAGCTATGGGACAGCCGGGATGAAGACGTCTAACTTCTGATCCTTGATGGAGCCATAGGACCTTCACAGCTTAAGTGGCTCAGCAGTGGGATGCTCATCTCCCCCTTCTTCCCAACACCCCTTCTCTAGCCCTTTAGGAATTACCACTGAGCATGGGAAGCCTTTTCTTCATTGTTTCTTGGCTAGTGAAGTTGTTCACTGTAGATGTCTTTCATCTGAAAATGAAAGATCTCTCATTAAGGATGAACTCAGGCAACTGTATCTTTTCTTTTTTTATATCAGCTTGTAAAGTTTTGCTATCAGTCATAGGTAAAGCATGTATTTAGGAATGTAGTAGAATCTGATTTACAACATAAGGGATAATAACTTGTTTTTCTGCAGTATCTTTTATCCAAGAATACCAAATGTTTCACTAACAGTAATTATTAGTTCTCTCAAAGTATCTAGTTGAGACACTGATAACTATTTTGCAAAATAGCGGCAATAGGTAAAACACCAAAACAGATGTAAGAGCAAGTATGAGTTGCTGAAGAGCACGTAGCATATCAGGGATGTATCATCGATACGTGTCTCAGGCATCCTGCATCCCATCTCATATTGCTTCTCAGTGGTCCGGGAGCTTTCCCACCTCAAGATATCCCCAAGTGTTCCAGTAAGCTAAACGTAAGTACAGCAGTGACTCTACGTGAAGATGGCTGTCACCAAGCGTTCAGCATACACCAACAGGTTTCAACACTAGAAGCATTTTTTTAGTCTGGAGTTTTGGCCAGCATTGGAGGATATATGAAATCAATCAGAGGTTTCAGCTTGACAGCAGAAAAAGAAATGAGCTTCAGTTCAACTGACATTTCAAAAAATGGCACCTTTGATGATGTAATTCAGTGCAACGTCAGTACACAACTACTGGTTGCAGTACTCTGCAGAGATGTTGGCTGGGATCTCTGCTCTTTTTGCACTAAGCATTGCTCAAGTGAAGTCCTCAACCCACCGTCTTGGAGATGAGGCCATTACGAACAACAGGGGAGAGACACATTATCCTTCCTCCTGTTTTTCTCTCATCTCAAACTAACCAGGGTTGGGTAGTTTTCAAATAAAGCTTTAATTAGGAAGAGACTCTCAAATCCAGACTGCAACTTCTGATCCAAACCAGTGAGGCTGCTCTGAGAATACACAATGCACCGGAGGACTGGAAGCATGTGCAGGATGCCAGGGGCTCAAGCTCCTGCTTTGATTCAAATGTTGAATTTTCCGGTCTCCCACAGCTCCTGGAGGAGCAAGGCTAGGACTGTGACTTGGGCTGTTCTAGGGAGGACCTGTCACTGTCTTGTCTTTGGAGCTATTAAATTTGGTGTGACTCATTCGGTATGAATGGGCCAAGAAACAGGCTCTCGCCCAGGGACCTTCGTGTTGGGCATCAGGGAAACACGGGGCAGTGACGTGAATCATGGGAGTGCCTCCATCCCTAGCACGAGATCTGCCAGCAAGAGGACTCTAGCAAAAAGCTGTTGTCACCCTCTCCCCCTGCTCACTCTTACTATGTAATGCAGCTGCAGACACTGCTGTCCTCTCTGTCCCACAAGCCTCCCTTGCTCTCCACGTAGGTCTAGGCTGCCCTGCTCCTTGCCGGTCAGCAGGTACTGGGACTCTCCCAGTCACTTGGAGTATCTGATGGGCTTCCTCAAAGCAGCACAGCTCTGACATGAAGAAAAAAAGTAAGATTCTGAATCTTGAAAAGCGTTGCAGGAAGTAAAAGCTGTTTGTGCACTGCTCAGCTGCAGGTACTGCAGGGAATGATACGGGTGGTTTCTTACATCATGCTTTTGCCCTTCTGAATCAGTAACTTGCTCTGGTCCAGGGAAGTAGGTTATAGGACTTCCCTGGGCATTCTTTCTAAGATTTTAGGTGATGAGTAAAGTGGGACCACTGGATCCAATTCAACTATTCCTTCCATGACTGCGATGCCATGCAGCGTGTTTACCTTACTACTAAGCAGTTGCCACTCTCCAAGTCCATGCACCCTACGTTTCCCTGATTGCAAAAGTGATTCTTACACCTCATAATATCATTACAAGTTTGTTAGGTGCTAAGGGTCTTTGTCAAAGAAGAGATGGTACATGATCACCAGGATTAAATTTCCCAGAACAATGAGACACTCAGAAGTAAGTGTGAAATGACACAGACTAAGGAAAAATGTTTGGCTAAAGAACCCACATGCCTAATTTCACTTTGTTTTTCACTTTGTATTTTCTGATATGTTTTTAAAGAATTTATTACACTGCTGAAGCTCTTCCTTGAGAGTCTGTTTTCTTTTTTAAGTACTGTTTTTGGTACCCTGAAGATGAAACTCACAGCAGTCCGATGTAACAGATTTTAAATATTAATAGCAGCACACTAGTAATGCTGTAGGGAGTAATAATATCTTCTTTAAAATCCATATACCAAAATGACTTTAATAAATAACATCACAAATCTGGTGCTAGACTAAAAGTAATAAAATTATAACTCATACAAATTTGCTCTCTTATACCCACTGTTGGAATGGTTCTTTCATAAACATTACCATTCCCATAGAAAGATCTGAAATTTCTGTCACACTCCAGCAGCGTATCCTATTTGCCACTGCTGTTTCCAAATAAAACCACGTTTGATCTCTTTTGATGTATCCAGATACACTGGTTGCATAATGACTGGCTGCCCAGAACTCTTTAGATTCGCTCAATTTCATTTGGACTTTGTCTAACACTTTGCAGCAGCACCTAGAGCTGACCTTTCTCCAGCAGCAAATACAAATTAACTCAAGTCTTACGTATTTGTGGGTTAGGAGTTTGAGTTTAAACTGCTGGCCTCTACTGGCTACGTAAGGAATCGGGGCATCATTACAGACACCTTCATAGAGCTCCCTTTGGAAGAGAGGGGCAGTAGAGGTAGACTGAGAAATTTCCGGCTATGTGGGAGCATCATCTCTTGTGGGGAATGGCTGAAGAATTTGGGAGTCGTACAGCACACAGTGTCAGTAGGTAGTTTGCTACTCAGACAAGATCCAAAGTCTGCAAGTTTTATATTTTCAAAAGGTCAAGGGGCATGTCCACATGGATAGGTACATTCTTAGGTGTGTAGCATTCCTGTTTAAAGGACATCTTTGCTACCATGAGCGACACAGCAACCTGGTCACAAGTTCACAACATTTCCAAGGAATAGCTCTGTGGAAGAGACATTTTTTAATCAGACCTACCAAGAAATATCCTTGACTACAGAACAATATACAACCATTAAGGAATTTTTCTTGTTGGTGACTCAATGAGAGACAGTTCAAAAAATTTAAAAAAACATTTAACAATATGGAAAGATGAGTAACCTGTGCAAATAGCTGGAAGAAAGGCTTGTGTGCCACTAGAAGGGTAAACAATGAACCTTTCTGCTTTCATCTAAACTTGGGTTTTCGATCTCTTTTTAGCTGTGCAATTGTAAAGCCTTCCAAGTGACTCTACAGCCTCCTACGTGGCAAATGTAAACCCTCTTGCCCGCAGGCTGGCTTTTTTGCTTGTACCTTTGGGTGGTAAATCAGAGACACTCAAGAGCCCACCAAAAAAAAAAAAACCAACCAGAAAGTGAAAGTCACTGATGTAAAAGGCTGTCCCTTGGGAGCAGCTGGAAGCCCACTGCATGGAACATGCAGAAAAACAAGGTAGGAAAGGACACCAAGAGCAACAGTCATGGATGAACGATGTGGGGGGGTGTTGGCAGGCTCCTAACTGCTCTGACAGTGGAAAACCTCTGTGTACTCCTCAGGAATGTGACGTTCCTGCCACCGAAGGGGCATTATCTGCCATTCACGCAAAAGCAAGGTGTGTTCCAAAGCATGGCTAGAGCTTTAGTTTCCCCCTGCACTAGAGATGTTATCTATGCCATGTGCTGCAGTTTCTGCTCTAATAAATACCTTTGTTTAATGAATAATATG
>NW_010267907.1:8387-18200 GCF_000690775.1 Eurypyga helias
GATATTTTGTATATTTTTTGTTTTTTTTTTTTAATTTAGCTGCGCACTGATGATGCTTTTTTCTGTGGGAGGTACCTATTTTCCTTTTACTCTGCTGCTTTCTCCCATGGACAGTATGGACTTAATATACACCAGCATGTTTGTGAATACTGGGCACAAAAGTGCTTCCTCCACCTCCCTAGGAAATTTTCCTCTGCCTTTGCCAAAGCTTGAGGCTAGCAATATATCTAAACTCGGAGAGGGGGATGGAGGGACTGGAGCACCAGAGGCAAATCTTGTAGCTCTGCTGACTCCTAAAGAAGCAGGGGAGGATAAGCCTCTGCCTGGGCTCAGGGCAGGATCAGTCCATGCAGAGCAATGGAAAAGGGAAGGAAGAATAAAGCTACTGCTCCAGCCTTTGAGGAGGTTCAACATGCACTTCCGCCTTGCAGGGTTTGATTTGCTGGCAGACATCCAAGGGAAGCAATATGGCTAATGCACCTACCTGGGGCAGCATAACAGCAGTACACCTACCTGATCTGTCAAGGTCAGAGGAAAGAAATGCCTCTCTGTCCTCTTCAGAGCATCGTCCAGCAGCCTCAACCCAGAGGAGACCATTACCGTGCATCCTACAGTCAGTCACACAGTGCAAGGCAGTCCCTGCCCCATGGGGGTCCAGCCTAACACAGACAGGCAGAAAATAAAAGCCACACGAAGGAGTGTTATTCTTTCCATCACACACTTCACCTGACCACTAGCCAAGGCCCCTGCCACTGCCCTTTTCTCTCCAGGAGAGGAAAGCATCACCTACCCCAGAAAACTGCCAAACTTGAAGATACATCCCGGGGAGGCAGGTTCTCAGTGTTCGAGATGTACAATGTTTTGATGAAGGAGAGAACTGAAACATTCACTGCCCTGCAGGGATGAAGACCCTCAACCCAGGCAGAGGCATCCCAACCATGTGCCTCAGAGCGGATCTGCAGAGACCAGGCACAGAGGATGGAAAAACACCTTTTCTTCATGGTGGTCTGATGATCCAATCTCAGCATTTTCTGTTAAGTCTGGTAACACAGGAACAAAACGTCATTTACTACTACGATGATTCAATTCAGATCAGGCCAGATTGCTAACTCCGTTTATGAAAAGCATCAGGTCGTGTGTTGGGATCCCAGACTGGTCCAAGCTTTAATATGAATGTCAAGACCTTTTCTTTCACAGGGAGCTCCTCAAAGATGGCCTAGGTGGTGTTCAATTTAGAAAAAGCCAGTCTTCATTAGACTAAAACCTCAACTTGTTGACTTTTTAGATTAGAAGATGCCAAGTGACTAGGTAAGACTGTGGAGCAGTTGAAGATGTTTATAAATGAATTCCCCCATTGTATCCTAGAAAGGCAGGCCATGCTCTCAAGCTATATTTTGGACTTTTTGCAACTATCCTCAGCACTCTAAGAAATTCTCTTACATCAGCACAGAGCTTGAAGCATGCTCCTCTCTGCAGTCTCGCTTCCTGGCTGTGATGTAAATTGCTGCCTGGCTAAAGCCTTGCTGCTGCTTCCTCTGATCTACCCTGTAATCTGGTTGTCTCTCTCCCTTGGGCAGATTCAGTTGCTGCCCAAGGGAAGGAGCATCCCTTCTCCTTCCAGAGGCCTCTTCACCCAGCTGCATTCTTCTTACAGGGAGATAATCTAGGAAGTGAGTCCAAACAAAATAGAGACCGTCTGTCATGGAGAGCTGTGCTAGGCAATCCTGTGACATGACATGACCTCCCGGCCTTTGCCTGCGATAGTGACGCAGGTGTCCCAGTGCGAGGTCTTGCTCACAGGACCAGGACCAGCACTGAGCACCTCGCTCTCCAGCCTCATTGAGTCATACAGGTGGGCTAGACAGGCCTGTGTGGTGAGGGATCTGCCATCACATCTTCAGGGCAGGAACATTGCAGGTGGAGATAAAAGAGGAAGACATCATCAGATCCTCCCACAAGCTAGACTTCAGTAAATCTGAAGAGGAACTTTCAGCGTGCAAAACTTGGAAAGAGGACATTTCTAAAGAAAGCCACTTGCTCTGACAGTATTTTGGGGGTGGTGGGTGTGAGATTCAGTGTTGAGACACTGAATTTGTTAAAAGATTGGGAAGATGCTTTAGCCGAGAAGCCCCAACAAATATCTGTTGGGAACAGACTCCTTGTCAGAGCTGATTGAAGCTCTCAGAGGAGTCAACTTTAAAATGGTATCGCCATATCTGCTGCCAGGAGGTACTCTGGGAGAGTGATATGAAACTAAAATACATGTTAGGTTATTGGTTAGGTTATATTGGTTAGGTTATAGATAAGGGTTATCACACACTGGAACAGGCTGCCCAGGGAGGTGGTGGAGTCACCATCCCTGGATGTGTTTAAGAGACAGGTGGATGAGGTGCTGAAAGATGTGGTTTAGTGGTGGACAGATACGGTTGGACTGGATGATCTCTAAGGTCTTTTCCAACCCAGTGATTCTATGATTCTATGTATTTAAAAGTAAAGGGACACGAGACTGACGCTACTAGATCTTATGTCACACTGGGCATCAGAGAGGGCTGCTGAATCAAACACCAACACAATCCCATTTTTTTTCAGGAGGTTGCATAAATATATGGTCAGTGTGTGTGTTATGCATGCCAAAATAATTGTCAACAAAAGCCTGATGACTGAAGGAGTAAAGAACAGGCTCTTCCTTGTTCTGCCAACAGTTCAAGATTTTAGTGCTTCAGAGCCTATGAAAAAACGAAACAAACCAAAACCAAACCCAAAAAAACACTGTCTTTTTTTAACTTATGCTGTACTTGTGCATGAGGAAATAATTCCCACCCAGGCAGCCACGTCTTTCCCAACTCTGAACTACACTGTGGAGATCCCTGGAGCACCACTATCATAGAATCACAGAATCATGGAATGGTTTGGGTTGGAAGGGCCCTTAAAGACCATCCAGTTCCAACCCCCCTGCCATGGGCAGGGACACCTTCCACTAGACCAGGTTGCTCCAAGCCTCATCCAGCCTGGCCTTGGACACTTCCAGGGATGGGGCATCCACAGCTTCTCTGGGCAACCTGTTCCAGTGCCTCCCCACCCTCTCTGTGAAGAACTTCTTCCTGCTATCTAATCTAAACCTCCCCACTTTCAATTTAAACCCATGACCCCTTGTCCTATCACTACAGGCTCTTGTAAAAAGTCCTCTCCCAGCACCCTTGTAGCCCCTTCAGATACTGGAAAGCTGCAATGAGGTCTCCTCGGAGCCTCCTCTTCTCCAGGCTGAACAAGCCCAATTCTCGCAGCCTTTCGTCATAGGAGAGGTGCTCCAGCCTTCTGATCATCTTTGTGGCCCTCCTCAATGACATGAAAACTGCAGAGGAGGTAGAAGCTGTTCCACATACACATGTGCCGTGTTCTCATGTTGAAACTGAGGCTTACCAGAGTGGTCAGAAATTCTCCAGTTCGCTGTGCCCAGAAAAAACCCATCACTAAACCTTGTCCATAAACAAGGCATCCTTGAAAGAGCAACGAGACACAAGAACCTGTTAGCATTCATGGACTAATGCTGTCCTCCTAAGCTGAGTAGGCTCCTTCTGCAGCCCATGGGAAGAGAGGGGATTATACCCACACCGTAAGCCAGGCAAGGTCAGCAACATCTAGAGAGAACCACCTGGAGCAGCCAAAGTAAAGGTGCCCAGTCCCCTAGGACAGTGCTTGATGACAAATGACCCCTGCAAGATAAAGGCTGTGGGTTCTTGCAGGGAAAAAACATCTTCACACCACAGTACCACCCCCACGTGCAGTTGGTCCTCAAGGTTTATTTCTCCTGCACTAGCACATTATGAACACAGGCAACCAACTCCCAGCCCTGCCAAAGTGCTGTCACCTTCTTCCTGCCTCTGTGCCGGTTCATCCATTTTGCCTCCTGGGGTTGGGCAGCTTTCCAACAGGTGTTAGTATTTTACCAGCTTGTGGTAGTACTTTTAAGGGTGCGTGTAACTGCAGGCCTGCGGTAAAACCCGCTAAGACTGCATGCAAGTCATCCATGCCCGGAATCGGGCACATCCAGAACTCAGGAAGGGTGAAACCAGGGGTTTTTGTGAGTTCCACCCATCTTGCTTCTCAAGCATTTTCACCCAACAATGCTAAATGAATTGAGAAAGCTTCGGAAAAATAACTCAGCAGTGCACAACTTCACTGCGGGAAATTATTCCTCGCTCAACAGAAAAGAAAAAAGTGAGTAAAACAATGCGAACGATTTATATCATTCCCCTTCAACAGCTTTTCAAAAGGCGGCGTGTGGGCACACCACAAATACTCATTTTTAAACTGTATCTTACTACTGTTCTGAAGTGGATTCTGCGAACCCACTGGCCCGTGACATCCTCCCCAGCCCTGCCTCGCCGAGAGCCTCTCGGAGGTTAAACTCAGAACATCTCTTCTTACATCGTCACGTGTGTCGTCTTCACAACACAAGTCATCGCTATCTTCTCAACAGTGGCATCACAGCTGAAACCATGAGCCGTGGATATTTTGTGTGCAGAAACACCAGCCCCAGCTCTCCCAGGATCCAAATTCAGCCTTTGTACCAGGTGGCCATCGGACATGGGGGCACAAGGTGAAGCTTGCACTTTCAGAACTTGCTCAGGCTACCCAGCACCAGAGACGGGGACAACACCATGGAAGAACAGAAGACTTTAAAAGATCTTTTTTAAGAAAAAAACTTGTCGTATATTTACTGTATCATGCAGGTACAACCAAGCACATGCATGTGCAAGTGCCTGGGCCCGGAGAGCTCAGCGCTCAGCAAAACCAACAGTGAAGAATACACTCACCCTTCTGAGCCCCTTTTCACTTCTGGAACAGTGTTTAATAGCCCCAGTGTGAACAAAATTGTCTTTTCCTGAAGTGCTTGGGTCACGACACGTTATGTGAAGGATGGGGACTTTTTAATTTTCCTACACACAGTCTTGGATATCCCTCATGGATGTCTCTGCTTGACGATCTGGACTTTCTGTGAGCACCTTCTAATGAGCCTCTCTGCTAACACAGTGCAGTTTTCAAGCATACATGAAAGAACTGATACAAATCTTATATTTGTACTTGAGCTTTAACTGACGTTTTGCTTAATTAGAGCATTCTTTCATTTTTGAATTTTTCTTCCAAATGTCAAAGCTGGTTGCTTCAAAGGATCATTTCAATCACCCCTGCAGGAAGAGAGAAAATTGCTCAGGAAGATTAAAGAGTGTGAGAGAAGGAGATGCAGACAGATACAGAGAGCGCGGAACAGAATATCTAACGAAAGCCTGATCCTACTCCCACTACAGTGAATCTGCAGAGAAAGTGATCAAATATGATTTTTGCATTTAAGACACATTCATGACAATATACCAAAATAGTAAATGAGACTTTTGAGAGTCTCATTTTTCTCTCTTTCATGAGAGATATTTTGGATGAAGCTCCTCTCCTTCAACAAGGAAGATCATAGCAATTCTGTGCTTCAGGTATCAGATTGCTGATACGCGTTTCCAGCTCAGAAGAACTCCAGAAAAGCAAATTTTAATTGTGCATTCTAAATTCCTTTCTTCCTTCCCCTAGCAATTTAATTTAAATGGGATAGGCCTTAAGTCATAATACCTTTTTTCCCCCCACATATTGTGTTAAAGCTTTATGATACAAATGTATTATTTGACATATTTCTGTAATATTTTTGTGCTCTGCAGTGACTTCAGTGTGTTTCTGTTGCAGGTCATCCTGACAAACACAGAAATGTGTAAATGTAGAGTAATTCAGAAGAATGAAGTCTACCTGCATCATTATGCATATATCAAAAATGTCTGTCTTGCTTCAGCTTAGGCTACAGTGAAATCTGTAAATACAGAACCACTCTCTGCAGCGGAACTCCACATGGAAATAAGAATATCTTTACACAGCACTGCACCATGCCATGCAGATGTATCCAGAAGGGAGAATTCACGCCAGCTTCTTCAGGCATTTAGCTTAAGCTCCTTTCATACTTGGAGTAATGGAGTAATGCTTATGCAGCCTGTGTGGCTAGTGAATAAGAGAGACAATGTTTTCTAGTGGGGGGAAGGGGTGATTCAAAGCACTGAGGACTAAAAGCGCTTTATTGCCAGAAGCAGCTGATTTGATTAGCTCTTTCCAAAAATATTCAACTACAGTTCTGTGAAGAACCAGGATCTTTTAAGACACTAAATAGAAACAGACAGCTCCTACATCTTGGACGAAGAACCTATCCACTTCTAAAAACATTCTTAGAGAAACACATCTGCATTGTATCACACAGACACAAGTAAATCTAGGAACCGTGGATATTTCTAGCTTAAGTCTGGTATTATCCAAATACCCAGTCTCCTGTGTGAAAGGAAAAGACAAATTCAATGGCAAAAATGAAAAGGTTCAAAGAGCACAGAATGGTTTGGGTTGGAAGGGACCTTCAAGATAATCCAGTTCCAACCCCCCTGCCATGGGCAGGGACACCTTCCACTAGACCAGGTTGCTCCAAGCCTCATCCAGCCTGGCCTTGGACAAAAGTCTTGACTCAGGGAATTTTTATTTCATTCAATCTATTGCCTGTTAGTACAAACGTCTGATTATTAATTTAGGTAAGTATATTGAGGGGAAAAAGGAGCGCAAACACTCAAGACTTTCTTCTTTCAAGGGGTGGGCATTGTAGCAACCTGAACTTGAATCTATTGTACATTCCACTCCTTGCTCCTGTTAGCTAGTTCATTTGGGTTAACGTCATAATACTTACTACAAACTTTGCACCTTGTTCCTGTAAAAGTCACAAGAACATCATACCAATTTAAACCATTCATTATACCTTAGCATAAGAAATATAAACTTAGTTCAAAGAGTAGCATAACTACTAGAAATACTGACCAGAAGTCCAACAGGGCTTTGTCCAGGCCCCAGACGGATGATGAACACTGCTCCCTTGATAACCATGACCCTTACCTCTTTTAGGGAGTAAAATGATGCACTGAGGGGTGCAGCTCTCCTGGAATTTTCTCTATGTCCTGTAGCATTAACAGACATCTCACCCTACTCCAGCACCTGCAATCCCTTAACCTGGGGAACCTTCTGAAACTCTGAAGGACTTGTTCTCTCACTCATCATACCCTCCCCCTCTCCTTCCAGGAACCTACATGAGTCCCTACACATGAAAAAAAAACCAACCAAACACCTACCCAACAAAAATACTAAAATGGAAAAATATTTCCTTGCATTTACAATTCCAAGCAAAGGAGAGGTTGAAGAGAGAGCAGCTATTGTGTTCCATTCTATTTCTTGCTATCCACTATTCATCTGAACATGCTAGAGCCACTCTTGCTTTATATATCCTAGGCTCTGTCTCATTGGCCATGTGTGCATATTTAGATAAAGTTTGGGTTAAACCAAATGGGATGTTGGAGACAAAGCTCTGTAGAAAGCTACCCAGCCAACGAAATGAATTAGGCTTACAGCAGAAAAGAGCTATGTAGGCACCACAAAATCACGCATGTAAAAAATAGAACAATGGGAGGAGAAAAAATAGAAAGGATGTCAGAAAAATGAATGGGAAGAACTGGGAGTGAAGGGGTGGCCAGGACAGGCCTGGAGCCTTTCCGGGTTGAACAGTACAGGGAGGGTCTGGCTCATTCAGAGATATTCTTAGAGCAAACAAGACCCTGATATTACCAAGAAGCAACATCTTTAGCTCCTCAGGGAATTTTGGGCACAAGATGAAGTCAGATTCCTGGCTGGGATTCTTAACACGTGTCTAATCCTTACATATTTTTGGCCTCAGAAACAGTTGCAATGAACGTACAGGATAGGTTTGGTTTTTCTTTTTCCCCCCTTCTGCTAGTCTGAGGGTAGCACGCTTTTCACAAACTGAAGAAAAATACATAGGAGAAGCAGCTGTAGATTACCTAAGTAGTATCTGTGAACTTGAAAGTGAACTTGAAAGAAAAAATAGGGGCCTTTGGATTCATTCTCTTGCTGCAAAATCTTAGACTATTTTGCCTGGCCACAAGACCTGAAACTACCTGAAGTCAGTGTGGAAATTCTAGTGAAATTCCAGGGAAATAATCAATGTTTTCTCCACAGTTACCTGCATTTGTTTCTGCTAAGAAAGGAGACAAGTTATCAGTGGGGACAACGGGCTTCATAAATTGTTTTTTAAAAAAAATTAAAAAATCAGCATGGTTGAAAACACAAATGCAGCAGAAGAGAAGCCAGTAAAGGTATTTGTCCTAAAAAAAACCCGTAGCTAACAAGGCAGAAACACTTTGCTGCATTTCTTTACTTGGCATGCACATATGGCAAGTGACATTCCGAAATCTTTGCTACACTCACTAGTTCTTTACATGTGCCAGCTTTGCTTTTTCCTGTATTCACAGGAATTCTCTCTGAGGCAGCTCTCTTTCCAACATGCCTCTTTTAGAAAGATTTGCAGATGAAAGGAACACGATATATTTTTAGGAGACCTACATCACTTCATGCAGGGCTCCTCCAAACTCTCTTAATGCATTCTTCATCTGAGCTGTTTGTCATCAGATTAAACTAAAACCAAAACTTTTGCTGGGAAAAGCAAAGTAGAAATACAACGGTGAATGGAAACACTGACTTTGATCTGCTTGCAAGGTTGTGCTGTTCATCCCTTGGGAATACTTAGATAACCTGAGGGTGTATCTACTTACCTAAAGAGAGGCAGGTTTGTGAGATAAATGAAATCTAGATGGGAGTATAGATTATAACAGCAACAAAAACACTTGCTCATACCAAACTTTCAACAATTGCAAAAGAGAGGATTGCTTTCTACAAAATGAAGAAAGTCTGTTTGGGATAAAGTTCTACATAAAATATGTATTTCATACACCACGCTCACCAAAAAAAGAAAGGACATGCACTTTACACAACCTTTCCTGTTTTGTCTACTTGTAGCTTGGACTTTAGATTGCATTCTAGAAGCCACCATTACAAGTGATTAAATAATGAATTTCATTAGTCACTTGTTATTAACTCTTTCCATTTCTTAGTGTCCCATTCAAGAACTTCAGCCCAACGCAGAGCAATTGCCTTTAAACTTACAAATAATGTTAATAATATCAGGGGGACTCACTGGTGTAGTTTAGTACTATTCCTGACTTTGTTTAACTGCAGGTGCTGGTCTCTGCTCTCTTGGCTGTATCCTCCCACTATTTTCATTGCATCAGCTACAGACTTTGCAGCCAGGGGTTGAATCAGATCAGTTAGCAGAAACAAGAAAAGCAGGTTGTTGTCCTTGAGACGAGTGAAGTGATGCCAGTGAGACTGCGGACCACCATGTTCAGTGCAGAGAGGCTGATGAGGACAAGACTGCCCTTCTTGTCAGCACATCATAAATCAGAGGGGCTATGATGTGAAGTCACATCCCTTGATATCCAAGGAGGGAATGGAAATTATGTGGCCCAGGTAGCACATCCCTTGCCCCTGTGAAAGTAGAAACTTAAATCCCACATAGAAATATTAACATCAACAACCAATAAACAGAAGGCTGACAGTGTAAGCTGCAGAAGTTATTTGTTGAGTAGCTGAAAACCACAGAGCCAGTGCTTTAAATTGAAATCAGTTTGTGAACCATTTGGGAGCCAGCAGAAAAAACAAACCCAGGAAGGATTATTTTGGAATGCAATGCATTGACTATGGTCATCAATCTGTTTTCAGTGATAAAGTCCTTAAGACATCTGTCTTGTCCTATTTACAACAGATCAGTGATCATGCTCTATCATTTGGGATCCAGGGAACTACAGGCCAGTCAGTCTCACCTCTGTGCCTGGCAAG
>NW_010267907.1:18315-18676 GCF_000690775.1 Eurypyga helias
CTCCATCTTTGTTAGCTCACCCTGACTGGTAACCCTTCCCTCCAGCATATCAGATGTTTCCCCTAATTTGTTGTCATCAGTGAACCTGTCTTGAAACTGGAGAGACATGGATTTGATGGATGGACCGCTCAAGGGATAAAGAACTGTCTGGATGGTCACACTCAGAGAGTGGTTGTCAATGGCTCAATGTCTGAGTGGAGAGCAGCAATGAGTCGTGTTCCTCAAGGGTTGATGTTAAGACCAGTGCTGTTTAACATCTCTGTCAGCGACATGGATGGTGGGATCGAGTGCACCCTCAGCAATTTTGTCGATGACACCAAGCTGTGTATTAACATGGTCACACAGATTCACAGAGTGGAAG
>NW_010267908.1:0-1075 GCF_000690775.1 Eurypyga helias
CCCAGACTCTGGAAGAAAGACACAAATGACATGGACTGTGTTACCCCAGAGCTTTAAGAATAGCCCCACTTTCTTTGGAAATCAATTAGCTAAAGATTTGGAACAGTACGTAGACGATCTGCTAATTGCAACCAAAATGAGAAAACTTTGTATAACATGGACAATCAGTTTGGTAAATTTCCTTGGACTTACTGGTTATCGAGTCTCTCCACAGAAAGCCCAAATAGCTCAGCAGCAAGTAACCTACCTGGGATACGGGATAACTGCGGGCCAACGAACCCTGGGGCTGACAAGAAAAGAGTCTATCTGTCAGACCCCTCGACCGCAGACAGCTAAAGAGCTCCATACGTTCCTGGGAATGACCGGATGGTGTCGCCTGTGGATATATAATTACAGACTCCTGGTAAAACCGCTCTATGAACTGTTAAAAGTCCGATTCAAAAATCCTCATCTGAGATGAAGAAACAAAAAGAGCATTCCAACAGCTAAAGAAAAAGCTGATGGATGCCCCTGCTTTGGGATTGCCAGACATTACTAAGCCCTTCTGGCTGTTCTCCCATGAAAAACAGGGAATAGCCCTAGGGATCCTAACTCAAAATCTGGGACCATATCGAAGGGTGGTGGCATACTTCTGTAAACAGCTTGATGAAGCAAGCAAGGGTTGGCCTAGCTGCCTGAGGGCAGTAGTAGCGGTGGTGCTGAAGACGCAAGAGGCACGTAAATTTACACCAGGCCAGAAGATTGCAGTGCTGGTATCTCACACCGTACCAGCAGTACTAGAGGTGAAAGGGGGGCACTGGCTCTCACCGCAAAGATCCCTTAAATATCAAGATGTCACGGTGGAGCAGGATGATGTGGAAATAGTGGTTACTAACATTGTCAATCCAGCATCTTTTCTCAGCGGGAACATGGGGGAACCAATAACCCATGACTGCCTGGAGACGATTGAAGGAGTCGGTTCCAGACGACCTGACCTAAAGGAGGAGCCTCTGGAAGATGCCGAGGATTCCTGGTACTCCGACGGAAGCAGCTTTTTTTGGCAATGTGTCCGTAAGGCAGGATACACAGTAACCAA
>NW_010267908.1:1294-1544 GCF_000690775.1 Eurypyga helias
AGTGGAGCTAGCCAAAGGCAAGAATATTAACATCTGGATGGACTCTAAATACACCTTTTGGGGTAGTCCATGCTCATGGAGCTGTGTGGAAGGAAAGAACACTCCTATCTACCCAAGAAAAACATATAAAACACGCTGAAGAAATTCTTAAACCCCCGGAAGCAGTACAGCTGCCCGAAAAAGTGACTACCATGCATTGTAAAGCTCACAAGAAAGAAGACGCCACTCAGGCTCTGGGCAATGCTATGGC
>NW_010267909.1:0-2036 GCF_000690775.1 Eurypyga helias
TCCTTGCCCACAGACACATGTGGGGGTGTTCCAGCCCAGGAAAACCCCACAGGAGCCTGACCCCATAGCTGCAGGGGTCCTTTTTGACCACCCTCAATTATGTTATTGTTTTTCTTTTATTTTCTTTCCCCTTCTGCCATGGAAATACAGGAACGGCTCCCTCATGGACAAGGCTGTGGGTGCATGGAGCAGCTTTGTGCTCCGACGGCCACAGGAGGGGGGGGGGGCTGAGCCGTGAGGGTCAGCGCCAGGGTGATTTGGGGGGAGCCAGAATCCAAAACCCACCCAAACCCGGGATCCTGAGGGCAACGGGGATGTGAACACATGATGTCACGCGTGTCCGTGTCACTGCGTGTGCGTGGAGGATCCCTGATGCAGGAGACAGAGGTGTCGCAGGGCACCCTGAAATTTGGTCATCCCTGTTCAGCTTTACTCCCAAAATCAAGTGTATTGAGTTTAAAAATATCAGGAGTATGCATTTCCTGATCCGGGACCCTCTCAGTTGGTGGGGGGATGGCAAAGCCCAGCACAGAGATCTTCCCACGGGGGAGAGGGGCTGCGCTGCCACCACCCATGGCGTGATGAATGACCGTGTGGGAACCTGTGGGTACACGTCACTGGTGGGTTCCCATCGCCCACTTACACTGCCAGGCACATGCGTGGTTTTACTGCCATGACGTCAAAACAGTGCATGAGGACAGTAACACCATGCGTGGGGAGCACGCCTGAAATACGCTGTGAAATCACCTTCCTGGGTACCGGCTGGTGGCTCAGGCCTGGGCATAGGCACTCATGTCCGGCAGGAATGGCAGTGGTGATGGAAAAACCCCTTCCTATGACAGAGAGCCTGGAAAAGCCTCCGTTGTCAGGCAGAAGGTTGAGCTGCCTGGAAATCATAGAATACAAGAATTGTTTGGTTGGAAGGGACCTTAAAGCCCATCGAGTTCCAACCCCCCGGCCATGGGCAGGGACACCTTCCACTAGACCAGGTTGCTCCAAGCCTCATCCAGCCTGGCCTTGGACACTTCCAGGGATGGGGCATCCACAGCTTCTCTGGGCAACCTGTCCCAGTGCTGGAGGCCTGGCAGTGCAGAACCTCAGTGAGCATCACAACCCATCTATCCCTTTATCTTTTTTTCCATATATCCACATAACCACATATCCACCTGTCCACATATCCATATATCCACATATCTATACATCTCCACATACCCAAATAACCACATATCCACACATCTGTATAACTACATATCCACATATCTATATATCCACATAACCACATATCCATATATCCACATATCTATGTAACTTTCCAGTTATTCCTATGTCTATTTGCCTATTTTTGCCTATCTACTTGCTGAAATACCCATTTATTTATCTATACTATACCTACTCACCATATGTCTTTACTGTATCTTTGTGTGGGGCAGAACTGGTGTAGCCCTCCCTGTGGATGTCTGTTATGGGTCTGTTCCTTGAGCCCCGAGCCATGAGGCTGTCAGTACCACCTCAGCTATGGGGCTGCCTGTGCCCTCAGGCCCGTGGGGGTCCCCACACCCCCTGAGAAGTGATGCCTCCAGATCCATGGCTGCCTGGATTTTTGGGGCTGCCTGTCTCCCAGACACACAGAGCAGTTCACAGCCCCTGACAAACGATGCTGCAGCTACCCCATACCTATGGGGCTGCCTGCACTCCATGCCTGGACCCCCTGGGAATGGAAATGCCTGGGAGTGCCTGGACTCCCTGGATTCTCCAGGCTGCCTGTGGGGGCTGCCTGCACCCCAGATCAATGCCTGCAACCTGACCCACCAGGCTCACCCCACACCATCCTCACAGGGCTGCCTGTACCCTGGGACCCCCTGGGACTCCCTCCACCTGGGCTCCATGCCTGGACTCTACCCCATGTAGATGCCTGTATCCCAAAACCATTGCTCTCCCTACAGCCTAGACTGATGGGGCTGCCTGCACCCTGGACCCTTGGGTCTGCTTCAACCCCAACTTGGGGAGCTGCCTGCTTGCATCTCTGACGTGCCGAG
>NW_010267910.1:0-504 GCF_000690775.1 Eurypyga helias
TGGGTTCACGCCAGGCTGTGCGCTTCGGGAAGCATCCCACAGCGTCCCGTAGTACCCCACAACATTCCGCAGCCTCCTGTGACATCCCACAGCATCCCACAGTATCTCACAGCCTTCCATGACATCCCACAGCATCCCATAGCATCCTGCAGCATCCCACAGCCTTCCATGACATCCCACAGCATCCCATGGCATCCTTCAGCATCCCACAGCATCCCACAGTATCCCACAGCCTTCCATGACATCCCACAGCATCCCATGGCATCCTTCAGCATCCCACAGCATCCCACAGTATCCCACAGCCTTCCATGACATCCCACAGCATCCCATGGCATCCTTCAGCATCCCACAGCATCCCACAGTATCCCACAGCCTTCCATGACATCCCACAGCATCCCATGGCATCCTTCAGCATCCCACAGCATCCCACAGTATCCCACAGCCTTCCATGACATCCCACAGCCTCCCATGACATTCCACAGCATCCCACAGCATCCCACAGTA
>NW_010267911.1:0-275 GCF_000690775.1 Eurypyga helias
TTGATCACAACTCTTCAGAGTGTGACCATCATGCACGTCCTTATCCATCGACAGGTCCATCCGTCAAATCCTTGTTTCTCTAGTTTCGAGACAAGGATGTTGTGTATGACAGTGTCAAAGGCTTTGCACAAGTCCAGGTAGATGACGTCAGCTGCCCGTCCTCTATCCACCAAGGCCGTGACCCCATCGCAGAAGGCCACCATATTCGTCAGGCACGATCTGCCCTTGGTGAAGCCATGTTGGCTGTCACCAATCACCTCCTCATTCTCCATATG
>NW_010267911.1:370-8391 GCF_000690775.1 Eurypyga helias
TGGGGGTTATGTTTCCCCTTTTCCAGTCAGTGGGAACTTCACCAGACCACCACGACTTTTCAAATATGATGGGTAGAGGTTTTGCAACCCCATCCTCCAGTTCTTTCAGGACCTGCAGATGTATTCCATCAGGTCCCATGGACTTGCGCACCTTCAGGTTCCTCAGGTGTTCCCAAACCTGATCCTCACTGACCATGGGTGGCTCTCCATTCCCCCAGTCTCTGCCTTTGCCTTCCCTGACTCTGGGGGTATGGCTTGTGCCGAGGCAAAAAAAGCATTGAGTACGTTGGCCTTCTCCAGATTTGTTTGTATTTTTAAAATTGTTTTGACAATCAACAATTAAAAAAAAAAGCTTAGGGGGATCATGTAGAGCTTGTAAATGAGACTGATAGTATGTATGTCTCTACCTTGTTAGAGATGCCTGGATTATAAAATGGATACCTGTTGCTTCCTTCAATACGCATTAATTCTTCCACATCTTTAAAGGATCTAGGATTCTGAGGTAATTGTATTATGCGAAAGAGTGATATTAACACTGTTTCTCCTTTGTATTTACAAAGCACAGCTTCAGCAAAAATGAACGAGAATATGATCTATTTTGTTGTTTCGGAAGAATGCACCCTAGGGAGTCAGCTGTGGGGAGAGGCAAAAAGAGTTTGGATAAGGAAGGGAGAGGTAAGGGTAATCAGGGAAGGTAGTAAATCCGTTATTTGGGTCATTGATTGACACTTAAAATATTAGTTTAATTCTTTGATCTCTGATTCAGATGTAGGATTTGCACATCATTTTTCTTGTCTGGCAACCTAGACATGAAACTGTTACTTCTAAGTTCAAATAGACTTTTCTTGTAAGATTTAACCTTTTTATCATGAACCCAGATTTGAACTTGATTTTTTAGTAAAGAATGAAATCCTAAAATATTAGCTTTTTCAAAGACAATTCTTTTCCAGTGAGTCAAAATCAGCTCATGGGGAGAAAATGAGACATGGACAGTATGAGGGTTGTATTTTCTAACAAGTGAATTGCCATGGTATAACTCTGGCCAGCAAAATGTTACAAAGCTGCTCTCACACCTCCCCTCCCTCCCCTTCTCCAGTGGAGGGGGAGAATCAGAGTAAAAAGACAATGAAAGCTGGTAAAATTGAGATAAGAACTAGTTGCTAAATGAATATAAATGAGTTTTATGTATATACAAATTAACATATAAAAATACTACTACTAATAGATAATTACAATAACAGAAAGTGAAAAATATAATACAACTGATTACCACCCACTGACCGATGCATAGCCAGGTCCTGAGTAGTGATAGTCAGAGACAAAGAGCCCAAGAGTGAGCGCAGCAGAGTCTGAACAAGCCCTATGGGCGACAACACGACTGGGAAAGCCAACTGACCCACCAACTCACTCACGAGCAAGCAAGTAAAGGAATTAGCAAAAGAGTTAGCAAAGGAGTTAAGGAGCTATGAAAGGAGCTAGTGAAGGTATTAAAAAGAGTTGTGGCCCCCCAGCCCACTCCCCACTCGTGCTGAGCATGACATGCTATGGAATGAAATACTCCTTCGGTCAGTTTGGGTCGCTATCTGAACTGTGTGTTCTCCACACTGCCTGTAGCGAGAGTTGGAAATGCAGCTCCACTGTCAGAAGCTGGGAAAGATCTTGTTATGACCGGTCACAGAATTTCATGTGGAGTGTTGTTCCGTGTCTGAAAAGGACCAGGGAATTGTTCCTCATGCATTCTTATGATGCATCCAGGAAAATGTAATGTCTTGCTGTGCCTAAGTTCATAGAATCATAGAATCTTAGAATGGTTAGGGTTGGAAGGGACCTTAAAGATCATCTAGTTCCAACCCCCCTGCCATGGGCAGGGACACCTTCCACTAGACCAGGTTGCTCAAAGCCACATCCAGCCTGGCCTTGAAGACATCCAGGGATGGGGCATCCACAACATCTCTGGGCAACCTGTTCCAGTGCCTCACCACCCTCTCTGTGAAGAATTTCTTCCTGACATCTAATCTAAACCTCCCTGATTTCAATTTATACCCATTACCCCTTGTCCTGTCACTACAGGCTCTTGTAAAAAGTCCTCTCCCAGTACCCTTGTAGGCCCCCTTCAGATACTGGAAGGCTGCAATAAGGTCTCCTCAGAGCCTCCTCTTCTCCAGGCTGAACAAGCCCAATTCTCGCAGCCTTTCGTCATAGGAGAGGTGCTCCAGCCCTCTGATCATCTTCGTGGCCTCCTCTGGACTCGCTCCAAGTGGTCAATATCCTTCTGATATTGAGGGCTCCACAGCTGGACGCAGTACTCCAGCTTATTTGCTTATAAGTTATTTGCTTATATCTGTCTGAATGTCATTATTGGTATTTTCACTGACATATACAATATTGTTGTGTAATGTTGATCTGTTAGAACAGTAAGGCAATGGTTCAAAGTTTCAGGGAGACCATCTTTAATAAATAGTTCAAAATATATATCCTTTTAAGGGGACAAGTACTAAATATGACATTAATTGTGGTTCGGATAGGTTTTTAGCTACAAGAGCCTGTCTTGCACTAAGGTAACGTTGAAGGTAGATCTTTTCTTAAGTGGCCAACAGAGGGTCAAAGGCAGAATGTGCCAGAGACTAATTTCTTGCCGGTGCCAAACTGGGACAGAGTTTCCTAAGTCAGTGCATTTAAGTCAGACCTCTCTTAGTGTAAGAGTACCTAGTGTCCTCTGCAACAGCCAGAAAGGTTTTTGACATACAAGACAGCAGCAACCTCTTCAGATGTCATCAAGAGTGTTTTTCGAGGTCAACCTTCCCTGCTTGTGTCCTAGCAAGAGAATGATACAAGGTGAAGATTCAAAATGAAGTTACAGTGACTCACAGTTTGATAGCTGGGTTTAGAAGTATGTTTAGGAATAGCCACTTGTGTAGTTTCTTTAAAGAAAAGGTTAAGAATCAACTTAATTATGGTCTATGTATACTCAAGGGAAGGATTTCTGATAGTAACCAGCTTTATATTCACTTGGAGATAAAGAAGGATTTTGAAATACATTTTGGGGGGCCTGAAAATAGACATTTAGACTAGAAATAGGGTAGATTTTTTGACAGCAATTGGAACATACTATGAAGGGATTACACGAAGATTTCTGATGTAGAAGTGCCTATATTTGTGCAAGGTGCCTTACTTGCAAATGTTCTAAGTTTGGACTCATGACAAACTGATATAGAAACTGTTGGTTACAGACTTTTGGTCTGTATGGCATCAAATTCCAGGCTAGATTCTCAAAATGATTTCTTACTGGTCTTGAATATTTGTTCATTTTAGCACCACGAAGATAGATGGGTTTCTATATAGCTTATTATATATGGGTGCCAAAGTTTGCCACTGAAGGAGAACTTAATTCACTTCACTAACTGGAAATACTACAGTTTCTCCTTTGTTCTTTCTCTTTCTGCTTCATTATTACTCAAAAAGTAATTCCCTCCAGTGGCTACACATAGTTTGCCTTCCCTTTCTTTGAGGTCATGATGAGCTGATTGCTGTCCTCTGTTTTGAAGATTACATCATTAATTCTTCTGATTGTTTTCTGCTGTGTAGTGATGTTTGTGTGGAGCAGGGAGTGTACAGAAGCACTAGACTCTGTTACAACAGTTAGAGATGCTATTTGTGGTCATACAAATATAATATAATTTTTTTAAAAATTATTTTTTGCTAAATGCTCTGGAATTAGTTTGGAAGAGAAAACGTCATACCTGTGTGAGTGTTTCTATATTATTTGGTATTCATTTTTTTATTTGATTATTATTTCATCAGTGTAAGAATTAATTGGTCTGATTTATGACAGTAACAATATCTGCAAGCAGGAGAACAGTGTTTGTTTCACATTCTGTGGTAATCTCATGTCACTTCCATGTATTCCAATACATATGACCCTATCACAATAGTAGTTGTAGTCATTAGGGAGTTCACATTGTGGTTTTGTTAGGTTGCGGTTATGTAGAGAAAAGTCATCTTAAGGATTGCAAAAATTACAGAGTGGATTTGTTAATAGAGAATACTCTGGTTACTCCCACTCTTTCTTTATGTGGTTGAAGACTTCAGAAGTACAGAAGGCTGACCGCTGATTTCCATACAACTTTACTCAAAGCAGTTGTTATCCAGGGCTAAAACCAAAGTCTATGTGAAACATACTGGCTATTTACATATGTTTGCTAGAATAGTGGATGCTATGATTTTTATGAGAGGAGTTACTTTAATATCTACTGGTTTATTTCATAGTCATGGCACAGAAAAATTTATAAAGTGAAGTGCTAGTTTCTGTTTTATGAGGTGATCTGTGAATGCATAATATTTTAAAGAACAACTGTCTCATTGCTAGTGTTCACTGCTGAACATCAGCTCTTACCTTGCGATGTACACGAATCTAGTAATTATTCCCTGCTAGTGTTCACTGCTGAACATCTGCTCTTACCTTGCCATGTACACGAATCTAGTAATTATTCCTGATATTACTAATTTTAAATTATTTAGTGCCTCAAAACCACTAGGAAATGGAAAGTCTGGAAGATGATCCATGGACTGAATAAACAAGCTGGTTAAAGAGGTGCTTCTTGTTGTTTGGATTAATTTGTCGTCAGTCTTAGGACACATAAGAAGTCACACACAAGTGGATAACAACTATACGCTTTCTATAAAGATGAGTTGACAATGGCCAGCAGCTAAGCACCCAGCCAGCCACTCTCCTGCCTACCTTTCCCCTCCACGTGGTTGGGGGTACAGGATTGGGAAAGCAAAAGCATTAAAAAGTTATGGCTTGAGGTAACGAATGTTTAGGAAATGAAGAAAAGAGGAAGAAAAGACCAAGTGCTGCAACGGTCATCTCCAACCGGCACATCAATGCCCAGCTTGTCTCTGAGCACTGACTACTCTGGAAAGACTGCGCACCCAGTTTTTCCTGCTGTTCATGTCATTATATGGCATGGAATCTCTGTTTGGTCAGTTTGGGACAGCTGTCCTGGCTGTGTCACCTCCTAGACACTTGCTTACCTCTGGCCTAATCCCTGGGGGGCAGAGTGAGAAACCGAGAGGGCCTTGACTTGCTGCAAGCACTGTTCAGCAACAGGCCAAATGCAAGTGTGTTACCGATGCTGTTTTGGTCACAAATGCAGAGTACAGCAGCATAGGAGCTAATATGAGGAAATGTAACTCCATCCCAGCCAGAGCCAGTACAAGTGTACTTTTACCCCCAACTAATGTTTTTCAGACTAAAATGCATAACTCTGTTATTATGATGCAACTTCTTAGACAGTCTTAACAGCTTTACTGCTTGGTTGCTACTTCCTATTTTTTGTACACAGAGAGCTTTATTACATCTCTGAAGTGCTTTCAAGCATAGTTCTGTTATGCAAAGTAAGTTATAGTTTCTGTATGGTTCACTGAGATAGCTTCCTTTGAAATTACCCCCAGCTGCATTGTGTTTATACTGCGACTTACGCAGTGCAAAGGTGAGTGGTAGAGCAGACAGTGCTTTTACAGTTGTGCGTTGGAGAGGTATTCTAGAGAAGGAAATTGAATAAACAAGAGAGAGAGTTAGAAAGTGCTCTTAACTTCCCTGATACAGCGGGACGGCTAGAATAACTGTCACAAATCATTAGGGTAGGGGACCTGAAGCTGGCACTAGTAGCTACTTATTGTGCAGACACTGGTTATGGATCCTCAATCCAACATTGTCTAGGTCCGAAAATCAAAGGGATTTTAGATACTAAAGCAATTACTATGTATTTATCTTTTGGTTTTGTTTGTGATATGATTAGAATTGGCCAACTGTTAAAAATATGTTAAACAAATATTACCTGCCCTTAACTCCTATTATCTGTAGGAAATTTGCATTTTTACATCTAAATTTTTTGCAGCATAAATCTTATCTTAAAATCTTATGCAACTTTGCAAACATGTGACTGTAAGTTCAAAGCACAAATGCAGTGCAAATAACACATCAAAGTCTGCTATCAGATTTTGAGGAACGAACTTAGTTTAAATTACCTCAGTTATGGCTATGCTGTCCATCTGCTGTACTAGTGAATCTGTGAGTTACTTTCCTCTGGTGAAGAGCAATTACTTTACCTGCTCTCTTCCATTTTTCCCCCCTGTTAGACAACAAGATTAGATGAAAGAAAAATTGAAATTGACTCAAAAAAAAAAAATAACACTCTACTAAGGAGCATCTAAAAGATATTTTGAAGTGGGCAATTAACATTTCTCTGGAACACAGCATGGTAATCCCTTTCTGTACTAGAATTCAAGAAGGACATGTTGCTTTCAAGATTAAGCAGTGCTCAGATTGTATCTTTTTAAAATTTTTTCTAACATCACTTATGTCCCTTTCATATGGCAAATCACCTAAAGACATAGCAATGCATGGTGCTGTGTACATTAGGGTTGATCTGAGCTGTTCTTAGTCCTGGGTAAATTACAGCTAACAGCCCAAACCAAATATGAAACAGAATGGCATAGCAACCTAGGTAAGAAATGAAAACAGACTTGTAACAATTATTTTTACAGGGACAAAGAGGATTATAAAGCTATGAAAAAGTAAATTTTATTTTCAGTGACTTGAAGGTTTTAGTATTCTTAAGTTATTAAATAAAAAAAAAAATTGAAAAAAACCCCTCAAACTCCAAAGTCCCCAAATCCAGTTCCTTCAGTCTCCATATGGAATCTTTTTCCAAACAAAATCCAGTTTAGTATTACAATGTGACTGGAATTATCCTAGATCCATATGAAAAGTTTTTTTACCTTTTTTACAGTATAAACATGATGGAGAAGATCAGTTATTCAGCCTACATTTGAGCATTCCTGTTACACTCAAAATGAGTACCATGTCCTCTAGCTGTAACCTTAAGTGTATTGCTACGTCAGGCTCGGTTCTGTAGTTTCCTGTATGCTTGCTTGGTGAATACTGTCAGGGTTACTCCAAAATGAACAAGCTGCACCAACCCTGCAGCACAGCTCATCCTGTTCTAAAATTCCTCATCTGCTCTGAGGTCCTGTACACAGTCTTTCTCTGCAAAAGGAATGCAAAAGTTGAATGAGGAAAGACATAGTCTATCTCATAGTTTGTTCCTCACACCTTTTTTCTTCTGTATAATCACTATCCCTGCTTTGCCTTGGCTCCTCAGAGAAACAGAGTCTCAAAAACGCATATCCAATAACAAGTATGAGCAATATACTATAAAGTTAGCTTGTGTTCTGGATTATCCTCCATCACTGAAAACAGTGACACTGAGACAGCCTTATTATCAGCATGAATTACTACATGAGATAATTACATGTAATTTCCTTATTAGTACTAAGATGTAAATGCTTGTTGTTTTACACCAAGACTTTAAGTTTGGCTGTCTGAATTCCTGTGAACTTGTACCAGCAGGACTAACCCAGTAGCTTTTTAATTTCCACCTTTTAATCCTGCAGTAATTTATTATTATTACTAATAATTACAAATAACAAAAACATACATATAACACTTAACAAAAATATAATAAATAACATCATTTTTAAAAATTCCTGAAGTTGCACATTTAGCTTTACCACAGTAGTTGCTAATACAGGACTGGGCTGAAAACCTTTGAATGTCGGTACTGAAAACTACATACGTAGAGATTTTGGCTCCCTCTAGTGAAAAAATGCATAAACATTCAAGGAACGCATTCAGACATGAAAGGGAAAACCATTCCGGGATGTTTGACTAATGCAGTTGAATCTGCTGCACAAGGCTGTTGATGTGGGACTTTGCTGACGTAAGTTTCAGCACTGGATGATCTCTGTTAAACTACAAAGACATGTCTTTCTAAATTTTCCTTACGAGTATGTTTTTTAAGTTTAAGCACTTGATTGACATGTATTTATTTATTTATTTATTTATTTGAACAGCTATTCCTTTTGTATTAAAGCACTTGTGAATCATCAAAATAATAAAAAGAATGTAGAGACTAGCATTAGGTGGAGTGTGGAAAAGATGGCAGAATTTAAAAAAA
>NW_010267912.1:0-511 GCF_000690775.1 Eurypyga helias
CAGGGTACCCCATGATGGATACCTGTTGGATTCCCCCCTCAGCAGAGGAATGCTTACTCCTAGTAGCCGACACACTGGCTTGTGCAGCAAGGAGCGGAAAATCTCCTCTCTGAACTGCTTAAACTCCTGGGACAGTCTCTCTACAGCCGAGACACAGGCCTGTATGGGGTAAGAGAGACTTTCCTCATATTCCCAGAATCTGTGAATCACCTCATCCACTGTTGGTGCCTCATCCTCTTTCCAAGTTATTATTGCAAGCTCACTGGCATACAAGGATGGTGCACTCCACATTAATTTCTGCCATGTGGGTCATGCACACTGAACTTCTTCTTGATTTGTGGGTGCCTGTGCATTGTTCGGGTCATGGTAAACTATGTCCAGCACCACTAGGACCACATTAGGTCTGTTCTTACCTCAACTCTCTTGAGCTCCACACTGGGCACCAAAAAGAACTGTCATGGTTTAACCTTATCTATCAATAAGTACCACTCAATCACTGGTTCACCTCCAC
>NW_010267912.1:567-794 GCF_000690775.1 Eurypyga helias
CGTAAAGTTGAAACTATTTAATCATATAAATGAAAATTATAGTGATACCACTAATACCAGCAATATTACTAACTAATTAAAAAATACAAAATAGAACATATGATACAATTGCTCACTATCCACTGACTGACACAGAGCAAGGTCCCAAGAAGCAGGAATCCCAGCCCAAGAGCCCGCAAAGCCAGAGCCCCAAGGTGACAGCAGCCAGCTGACCCCCCAACCCACTA
>NW_010267913.1:0-19658 GCF_000690775.1 Eurypyga helias
GCGGGACGCGCCAGGCTCGGAGGAGACGAGGGCAGCAGCCGCCGGAGTGCGTCCCGCCTGGCGGGTGACCAGGCCAGGCCTCCCTTAAGATCCGCACGCACCGCACAGTCTGAGGTATTCCGCGTCCATCGGGTGTCTGCGCCGCTGCAAGGCAGCGGCTGTCCGGAGCGCACGCCGTCACCATGGTTTACAACAGTCTGAGCGTTAGTAATTCTTACGTTCTTCTTCTCTAGCCAGTCTCTTGATTTTGGAAAAGATCTCAACTACAGTAGAATATTACAGAAAGAAAATATAAATGCGGGGGGGGGGGTTTCTTTCTAAATGAAACTTACGTGGGCTAAACTAGAGTATTTTAAACAAATATACAGTATGCAGGCAGACGAAGCAGGAAAACGGCCATCCAACTGCTTAATAAAAAACTAAGAAAATTTGGCTATTTCCAGGTAAAACTATGAAGCGCCTCAACTAAAAGGAATGCATAATGAAATCCTAATCTAAGACAGGTCAAAAATGTAAAAAGGTTATAAACCTTAACAGGAAAAAAGAAAACAACTTTTACTGGCCATTCCTGTTGAAATGAGAATCTTAAAGTAACAGAAAAGTGGCTACAAACCCACTTAGAGCACCAAACAGAGAGAAAACACGAGTCCATTTTCAATCTCTGTTATGTCAGAAAATCCTGTGTTTCTACAGGTCAAACTGCTGGTGGCAGAAACAGAATTCCTTATAAACTGCAGATGTCCTGTACATTAAAAAATCTCGTTGGAGTCGCACTAGTTCTAAAGACTTTTCTGTTCTAGCCTACCTCCTGCGGTACGGCACGGTACTGCGCGTACGCAACCTCCGACAGAGCGTCTCCTCCTGCAACCCTCGATTATTGTTGGGCACCAAAGATAAGAAAAGCAAGACGGGGTACAAAAATGCAAAATTTCAACAGTAATGGCAATGTTTTGTTTTAGTCCAAAAGGGTCCTGCATTTTCTCCCCCTTCAGCAAGGGACAAAAGGCTTTAATCTGGGGGTAGCAAGTCATGCAAGCGAAATCTGTCTCTGATGTGAGGTCGGACGTCTTCGTTCTGTGAGGGGGACACAAAGAGGCGCAGGGTTTAGGAGAACGAACGCGTCTATCCACCAGGTCTCCGCGGGGCCAGTTTTCGAACGCCGCTATTCTAACGTAAGAACCAGCGAAGGTGTGCAGCCTCTGCGTTTTAAGAGGGAAGGCATCACGGCCAACAGGGGCATTACCTGATCCAAAAGCCTACAGGGTCTCGGTGTCATTACGCCCGGGCTTGCAGTTCTCCATGAAAACCACAGGCAGAAGTAAGGATATCCTCTCCTGCCGTGGGGAATTAGCTCTGTACGGCACCTGACCCACTGCCCAGAGCCCCGTTTCAAAAGGGGACACACGTGACAGGACAAGGGGTAACGGTTTGAACATACAGAGGGAGACGGAGATGGGACATCAGGAAGGAATTCTTCCTGCAGAGGGTGGGAGCACTGGGACAGGTTCCCAGAGAAGCTGTGGATGCCCCATCCCTGGGAGTGCCCAAGGCCAGGCTGGATGAGGCTTGGAGCAACCTGGGCTATGGGTGGGTGTCCCTGCCCATGGCAGGGGGTGGGACTAGGGGGTCTTTGAGGTCCCTTCCAGCCCAAACTGTTCCAGGATTCTATGACTGGAAAGTCTCAGGGACCCAAAATACCTTAAAATACGTGAAAACACTCCAAGAGCTAACTGACATTCTTGGGCGGGGGGTGGGGAAGCGCCAAACAAAGGGAACACTTACCAGCTCTACAAGTTTCTCCAGAAATGGAATCAATTTTAGGAGTTCATTGTCGTTTTTATCCATGAACCAGCTTTCTATAGGGATCCCATTTGAAAGCTAAAGTTAAAAGAAGAAATTAAATCAACAGGTGATTTGTACTTGATTTAGTTGAAAATGGCTCGTGAAAGAGCATTTTGGGTAAAAATGCTTCCAAGCCAGAGTTTACTAATACGGATTTTTCCTGTGAAGTTTGTATTAAAATGGGCTTCCAAAACATCTCCCTCCCTCGCTCACACCGCCTCAAGGATGTCGCCGTCGAGGCCGGCAGGAGTTTACTAATACGGATTTTTCCCGTGAAGTTTGTATTAAAATGAGCTTCCAAAACATCTCCCTCGCTTACACCGCCACAAGGATGTCGCCGTCGAGGCCGGCACAGAACGAGCCCTGGAAATCCTGTGTTTTGAGGAAGCTGAATGTGGAAACACCCGTGGCTACCAACTGCGCTGGCTGCGAGCCCAAGAGGGGTTTGCCTCTCGACTGCAGGTGAGGCAGAGACCCCACTCTGTCTGCGTAACGGGACTACCCGGAGTAGCCACTTCCTGCACTTCTGGGAAAGCACAGGGACAACCTTCCAACGGGCCAGCCTAAGGAACTTCCCTGCCGTGTCACGTCAGCACGCTTACCTGGTAAGCAAAGGCTTGTGGTGAATTGTCGATGATGATGGTTTTTGAAAGATCTCTGCCAAGAATGTTCAAATCCTTTATGTAATTTCCTTGGACACAAACACAATGCTCGCGGAAAAGTCGATGCCTGGAGCAAAGCGAGATACTGAGTGAGGAGACGAATTACAGCACCAACATCGCGGCGGGGAGGAGGAGAGTTAGCTGTGGCAACCGGCACTCGGTCCGTTCCTCTTCTGCCCCACTTCGCTCCCGTTCACGGGCTGTCCCTGTTTTCCCATTCTCCTGGGAGCTTCTCCCTGGTAAAATTACTGGCGCGGTAGCTTTCCGTTAACCCACTTCAGCAGCGGCTGCTGCCTTACACGGGAAAGGCCAGCTCAGCTCTAACGCCTGAGGGCCTGGCAACAGGGTCTGGCTGGAACCGCTGCTGCAGGCAGGCTGACAACGGGACCCCCAACCCGCACGCGATTTTGCAACGCCCCCAAAATCAGAGCTCGGCTCTGCGCAGGAACCAACGTCTGGGGCGTTACTGCGCCCGTGCGCCACCGCTCAATGTGGCAAAACCATTTCTTCTTTAGGTTTCCTCTGTTCAAAATTAACCTATTTCAGTTATTACAGCTTGAAAAAGCACCGAGGCCAAAACATTCCATCAACCTCTCCCTTTCCAATGAGCCTACCCCCTTTCAATTTGTTATGGAAGAAACGCAGAGCAAACGGAGGGACTCGAAGGACTCGGACTGAAAAAACACCCGGAGTAAAACTGGAATTTCATGGCATCTCAACGTAACTACAACGTGAAACTAAACCGTAAACCAGACAGAGCTGGAGTTCACGCAGTCGCGCCAAGCGCAGCTTCTTCAAGGCCGCTCGCACGTGCAGGTGGAGTTTTAGAAGCCTACGCAGCCAGGCTCCCTTCCCAAAGGGGCCGAGTTCCTGACGCTGCCACGGAGGAAAACAAGCTGATGCCTCGGCAGCGCCTGCATCAGCCCCCGAGCCCCCCGTGGGAGCCTCCAGGCTGACGTCACAACTAACCTGTTGGTGGCACGTGGACCGCAGCTACACCCCCGCTCCACAAGAACCCTTCTGCTGCTGGCCACACGTGCCGTCCTCTTCTCCCTCTTCCCACCACAGCCAAGACCCACTCGTACCTATCAGGTTGCTGCAGAACCATTTTTGGGAGGCACACCTGGGCTCGTTTTCTGCACGTGCAAACACCACTCGTCCGTACACCCCGTGGCGGGGTGACGCAGCTAGGATCGGACATCCCATGGCTGAGAGCCTCGGCAAGCCCAGTTCCGTCCGCCGTTCGCAAGGCGGCGGCGGCAAGTTCAGCGCCACCCAACGAGGATTCTGCCGTGCGCCCCACGTGAAAACACGCACAGGACGGCTGCTCCTGGATTTCAAGTAGTGAGCAGTTTCTCTTCACGCTCTAAGGAAAACGAGCTGTGATGTGCCCAAAACGAGCGCAAACGGTAGGTGCAGCCATGGGCTCCACCCCAACGGCCGTTTCACTGGGCGCAGGCCAACACCCGGTTTTTGCTGAGCGGTATGGCAGTGCAACGATGCAGGGAAGCGCTCTGCCCAGCTACAGAAGCCTCACTACGACCAAGGGGGGTAGTTACTCCCCTTGCCTGAGCCTCCTTCCCCATGCCGGCTGCAACCCTGAGAAGAAATCCCTGCAAAGACCGCTCCGTGGTTTCCACCTGCCCCCTGCCAGACTGGGTAACCACCCCTCACCCGCCAGAATTCCCTCCTGCCATAAGGACCTGTCTGGGAGAAATGCCACCACCACAAACCAAGCTCAGTACTGAGAAAGGACTGGAAACCCAAACCCACTTTAATACAAACCCCACAGAGGAACTGTTCAGTGACTGAATGAGAAACAGAAACGTACCAAGGTACCCACACAAGTCATCACTGATAGAGCCGGCATCACTTGTCTCGTTTACAAGTCATAGAATCATAGAATCACTGGGTTGGAAAAGACCTTAGAGATCATCCAGTCCAACCGTATCTGTCCGCCACTAAACCATATCTTTCAGCACCTCATCCACCCGTCTCTTAAACACATCCAGGGATGGTGACTCCACCACCTCCCTGGGCAGCCTGTTCCAGTGTGTGATAACCCTTTCGGTGAAGAACTTCTTCCTTACGTCCATTCACTGGTCATTCACTACTCAGTTTGTTTTCTTTCCTCACGGGTCACAGCTGTCCCAAAACAGCCCAGACACACTTCGGACACCCAAGAGGCCACTTGCTGTGAGCAGGCCCAGCACGCTGCAGCGAACGAGTGGCTGCGCGCTTCGGCCGCCGAGGGCCACGTAAAGCTGCCCGGGTTCAGCTCACCTCCCATCGCCTCAGCTCACTTGCCCCTCACCCTCAGACCAGACGAACCCACAGCGCCAGCGTAGCGAGACGCTGCAGTAACAAACGTGTCACAGTCCCTTTCTTCACCACGGTTGCTAGGAAATCAGTTTGTCTACAACAGCTACGTTCACCATTGCTCAGTTTTACCTGACCAGTTGCTTTTTAGGGTCTAGGATGTTCAGTAACTTGTCTGCGTACACCTTCTTAGAAGCAGTAAACAGAATGATCTATGGATTAAAAGGGAAAAAGTCATTATTTTAGATACAGTATGTGAATATCATTTAAAAAATGAAATTCAGATGTAATGTCCAACTGTTTTTACCTCATAAATCTGAGACATACGTTCCAGGAATTCTCGGAAGAATGGCCTTAACCGGACATAGACCTGAAAGCAGAGACGGACTTTAGCAACGGTTCGAAGTACCTCAGCTCTCACCTGCACCACTGAGCATCGCTCAGCGAAGGTGACGTCAGGCGAATATCAGAATAAACAGCAAACGTTAACCCCCACCGAGTAACAACTCGATGAGAACAGCATTACGTTAGCTGCTGTACGTGAAAGCATAGGATGATAAAATCAGGCTTAATTTGACTGGAAAAAGGGATGGCATTAGGAAAAATTTCAGTCACAATACGGAAGCTGGACAGTCTCTGGCAGACTGACCATCCTGAACCTGCCTTCACCAGCCGGGTGGCAGCAGCTGGATTCCCGGGGACTGTGTGCCAGCACACCCGTCTCCGTAACCTCCTCCACCCACGACTGCACTGTGGGGGTGTCAGAAGGGAGTGAAAAACCAAATGCCTTCGGCCGTTTCCACATTTCCACAAATCCAAATTCCACCGGCACAGAACCGCACGCACACGAAGGACGCCCCGTAAAGAATCGCAGCCTCGAGAGAAGAGATTCCAAGTTGGGATTTAACCCTGATTCAACCCCCAGCACAGGGCTGGGGCGCAGGTGGAGGCACCGACGCAGACCTGCAGCGTCAGGCCCACGGCCCACGCCACGGCAGACGTGAGGGTCTGAAGTTCCGCCTTAAGTCGGCAGAGCAAGCAGTCACTACAGTGACACCGACGAGGAGCAATGCCCAAAAGCTGACAATCTTTAAAAGCCCCCTTAAAGTTGTTTTCTTGGGGTTCTTTCCCCCAAAGTGATCATCACATCCCCTTATTTCGATGGCAACAAAATCTAAATGTGCAAATTCAAAATTGTCATTCGATGTCTTCCTTGTTCAAAACACACAGGACGAAGTCTGTGAAGGAGGAATCGGGAGCAAACATCACTCCCCTGCAATGGCAGTAAGGGATTCAGTACCCCTATAACATATCTGCACACCCGATGACGTTACTGTCGTTTTACAAGGTGAAAACCAGACAGGGAGCTCACCGGCTCGCGTGAAGCCGCACTTACGCACTGCGCTTCCGAGATGAGCGCTCTGCAGCACGGAAAGACCCCTGCCCGGCCCCGCTGCACCCACGTAGCCCCTGACTGGGCAGGCCAGACACCAACTCCAGGTACCCTGACTGCTCCTCGTCTTCCCTAGGGCAGCCGCGACACGCTCTGCTGCACGGATGGATGGCACGTGCAGGCACCCTAGCTCAGGCTGCGTGAGATGCGCACAATGCACGGAGCTGGGGCCTGCTCCAGGCCTGGCAGAGGCTGGACTTGCCGGGGGAATGAGCCCGACTCACTCCTGACCACGTTCGAAGTGACTCAAGGCAAAGACCACCTCAAAACCAAACCGAGCTGCCTCAAGCATAGCTGGCCGTGGCCCTTCAAGGGGCAGAAGTACAATTCCAGAGGTTCAACTGAACTAAAATTCAGTCTTCCCAGCCCAAGCCCAGATTTCTTTGTGGATGCTGCCCAAGAAACACTAAAGCTTCCTGCTTGCAGATCCAAAGCCTGATGGCTCTTCCGTTATTTCCAAGAAACAGAGGGGTTCATTAGAAGAGACAGAATTCACGGGCACCCTTTGCCTCACTCCCCTGCCATAACCACGGGGACAGTGACAGCAAGATGGAATATGCACAGCACCATCTTCACCTGCAGCTGACCTACGAGTTCCAGAACGTCGCTCAAGGACCACAAAACTCAAAGGGAACTACTCTGCGACAGATCCGTGAAGATGCATTCCAAGTGTAGACCTACGGGCATCCCCTCCGAGTGGAACAGGGGGCAGATGATCGGTGTCTGGGACTTGAAGCCAGCAACAGAAACAAAACCTCTTTAGGAGGAAGACAGATGAGTTTCTTTGTAAGATAAGCTGCTTATCTCATTATGCAAAGTAATACAAAGAGTACAGTCTGACGTCTACAGCCGAAGAGCTGAGCATTTCTTCTGTTTCCCAGGCAGGTGTAAGATAGCGCTTAGTGGGTATGGCACTGAAGAAAACTCCCAAACAACTGACAAGGCCTCCTAAAGCCAAGCAACTCCCGCAATCCAGCGTCTCCACCAATCAAAAATCCCTCGAAGTACCCAGCGCACTTGGAGTCTGACTCTCTGGGAGTGAGGAGGTAGAACCGGCAAAGAGTACAGCAAGAGAACGGCGGGGCCGGAAGCCGGCTAACGTCAGGCTCTGAAGACGTCTTCTGTACGGAAAGAAAGGATCGAGAAACGCGGGATGATTTTCCTGCCCAGGCAGGACAGTTCACAGCTGGTGAGCAGCTCTACCTGGGAAACGACACTGGCAGAACTCCGGAGCTCCTGCCTCCGGCTGCTGGCACGGAGACACACCGCTGCTGCTGCTGGAAAGAGCACTGGCGCTCTGAGCAAGGAGCGACTGCAGCGGCATCACTGGCCAACATCACCACGCCGCAGCGGCAATGAACTGTGCTGCTCGGGGTTTCTCGCCCAGGACGAGCCACCCCGCAACATTTGACACCTGTGGTTTATAACCCAGAGGCTGTTAAATGCCAGGCAGTTACTTATCTCTCTTCAAACCAGGTGATAACACACACAGAAAGAGTTTGTACGTTACACAAAATACGAAGGTACGTGTGTTTTTCTACACGTGCTCATTACCTGGTAAATGACATCTTGAAAAAGAACTGGAAAAGTGAGTGCAGCATCTTCTAATTCATTTAGACTACAGTGCACTAATGTTTCATCCTATTAAAAAATACAAAAAGAGAGTATAAAAGAAAGATTGTGAAAAGAATGCTGGAAATAGAAGGCAGTTTCTGGATTATCATACTCATTTTAAGGTAGGTTTATTTAGCCCGGAAAATTTGTTTCTGTGTGAGGGCTGTCAAGATTGACGATGAATTCTTAGAATGAATTATACATGTCATTATTCTGGCAGTTTTTGAAAAATGCCCACTCCGAACTGTACGCTGGGGGCATCACTGTAAGGAGAGATTTTGATTTTGCAGGTGCTGTCGTCCCGTTCAGATCTGCACCTCCCAACCTGAGCAACCTCTCCGTTCACACGGCCGCTGGAGCACATGCTCGCGATAAAATGGTGTTCCCGACACCACAGCAGGGTCTGAAACACTTTCAAAACAGACTGAAAGGAGTTACTATAGGGACAAATACATTTTCTTGGAATCTTTTAAAAGTGGAGTTGTGCCCTCTAAGAATAAGAACGTTCTAAGAATTAAAAGAGTCATTCTTGACCAATCTTGACGCAAGACACATGAAGCTGAATTTTCCTGTTTACTGCATCCTGTTTTTTTCCACACTGGACTTAGGAAAGCTTTACGGGCAGAGGGAATCCCTTGTGCGAGGTGGCAGAAACTGCAGCACTGGTTTTTAAACAGGACGTTACGCCTTCCACACCACCAGCCAGCAGCCTGCTCGTGCCACTATTAATTTTTTTCAATGCAAACTCTAAGTACCAAAAATTGTGTAACATTCAACAAGGCCTTTTCATTCAAAGCAAATATTACCAATTTCAGCAACGAACAAAACCAATGGGATGCTACAAATCCCCTGCCTTTGGTGTGGGTTCATAAAGTTATTTACCAAGTCTAGAACTAATGAGAATTCTGGTGTGCTCCTTGTTTTCAGTGGAAGAGCTGGCTTCCTGTTCAGCTGTTCTTCTGTTAGTGGTGGAACATGTTTGATGAAGTAATACCTGAAAGAAGACAGATTCTGCTGTAGAAATGCGTACTCATTACTGAACTGGAAAGGTTGTAGCCCAACTTAGTATTTCAAATATTTCAGGCTGTACAAGAAGTAAGTATTTTAAACTGGAAACTCCTCCCCTACATCAATATACACTTATTTAAGAGCTTTTGGGATTCCTTGCCATAATATAAAAATGTGCCAGTTTAAATAAAAATGTCTCCAAATTACCAATTTCAGATTTTCAGTACAAACATCAGCACTTACGGATCAAAGACTTCCCAGTCTTCTTCATAGGTGGCTTCTGCGTGAGCTGATGAGTAGCCACTGTCTGGAGATACTGGTGCTAAAAAGCAACGAAAATGACCAAAACAAAAACAAAACAAAACAAAAAAAACACAAGAGCTAGTCTTATTAGTGCAGTTTTGAAAAGGGAAAATTTGCACTTGATACACGAGCGCCTCAAACAGGGAACAGCAACCCCCTTCGGCCCCAGCCCCGCAGGCCCCGTCCCATCAGAGACGGCCTCTGCCTAAGGTCACAGCTACCCCGACCGCGGTCCTCAAACCTCCGTGCTGCCTCACTACTGTTGTGTGGGGGCTGGGGGTTTGGGATAACTGTGAAGAACACGATGCTGGCCATCCACAGAGGAGCTGAATTTTATGGATACAATTTTTCTCAAAACAGATGCCTGACGAGTCTTTTGAAGAGAGTGTGGGCAGCTCACACAGGATCTGCATGTTCCTCATTCACCCCACCACGCTGCTCCCATACAAGGTGCCACAACGCTGCCAAGTTCTCTCCCGTGATCGGCAAGTCACGTGTGTGTTTTTAGTGGGGGGTTCAATATAACAACAATGCCTTTCTCCTGGAATCTTTGTTGGCATTTGAATGTTATGAGGTTAACTGAGTTACACTGGGAATAGATGAGACTGGCCAAAACGGTGTCTTTGGAGCCTATTAAACTTAAAAATCAATATTAATACTGCCTGCATGGGGCAGGCAAATGTGAAGTATCCATTCATACAAAATGCAGGTGCTAGGACTCCCCTAAGAGCACAAATTTCACTGCTCCAACGCCCGAGCCCAAGGCCACACACATTCCTTACCTGTAAGTGGCGGGAGGTCGCGGTCATTGGTTTCCTCCACCTCTAAGCCGTTGTTGACGGCAGATCTGACCTGCACCGCCTGGCTAGAGTAGGCCGCTCCGTTTGTCGATGTCGCGGTACTTGTAGTAATCTCATCTACCTGCTCCATATCAAGCTGCTTCACTATTTCTTCAGCTTCAACAGCTTGTCCTGGGGAATCGGATCCCGATGTTCCTGAAGCAAGATTGCAGCACACTCAGTCACTGCTTTAAGCTGAGTTACCTACCAGAACATCCATCGGCGTTACTGACCACACGCAGAGCGTTTCAGACTAACTGCAGGCGGCTGCCTTCACTCCACGTTACAAAACCAAGAACCAGACGAAGACCATGACAAATGGCTTCACATTTGGGACAATGATCTACTGTGGTTTTTTTTAAATAAAAGGTACCTGCTGGATATCTACACCTATGGAAGCAGTTCCAATGCAGAGAAACCTGTTGCTGCTTTTATTAGTGACCAACCCTTCTAAGAACGAGGGGGGCCTTCCATCTGGGAGCAGTAACTCTCGTTCTGTAAATCGGAATGGGACGTGTCCTGCCACTCAACCGGCTGCTTCTTAAAAAAAAAGTCCGTCATTCTTAGCTTGAACACTCTTGACTTTTTCAATAATACTTACCATTTTTATTTGCTGGTGAAAAAAAATTGAAAACAGGAGAAAATATGGTTCCCAGTAGGGTAGTTCGTGGGGGACTGCCAGTAGGAGGGTTATCTTCTAATTTTCCATTTTGCTTCACATGTTGGTTTGTCATTTCATAACTTCCAGCTTCTGCAAAAGAAAAGGTATGAAGTGTACCACCACGCTTCTGATTTACACTTACACCCGCTCCTTCCACGGGCATGGGAGAAAGTGCCAGTGGAACTCCAGTGCCTGAACCTCCAGCGTCACAAGGTCAAGGCCATAGTTTATCATTCTCCACATATATCTATACACACATAAATGCACAAACACATCAAGGAAAACAATTTTTAGTTGTTAGCTTAGCTCACAAAGGACACAGAATTAAATAAATCTTCAGATTACAAAGCAAAACACCTAACAACTACGGATTTCTATAAATGTGCACGTGGAGTTCACCCCAGAACTGAAAGTTGCCACCTCCCGGCCGAGATCCAAGACACAGTTCTGAGACTGAAATCAGAGAAGTTATTTACTTCACAGCACTGAGTCTTTGAGATGTCTGGCCATGAGGAAGTAACCAAATGCATCTTGTGCACACGAGTTGAGAACCTTTCCGAGCCTGATGGAGCTGCAAAGCCCTTCACGCCGCCTCTCCTTTCCACGTAAGTGCAGGGCGTGCCAGCTGCACGCCAGCGCCGACACTACCGTAAAATATTTCAGCTGAGAACTTCATGTCGCTGAAACAGTAACGTGGGCTCAGCGTGCCCACCTCTGGGCACAAGTCAACAGTTTCAGCTTTGAGCACTGGCTGGTTGCATCACACGAGGAGTGGGTGCATCTCCATGGTCTCACCAGGAGGCGGAAAACCTTCACTGACAGTAGCAAATACCGGGAAAAGGGGTTTCTCCTAAAGCCATGTCACCCAGACATCTGACAACAACCAACTCACACCATAACCCTTCCATCACGGAGTCGCTCACGTGGAGCTCCAGTCTCCAGTCAGCGACCAATTTTGCCAACGCAGTTGGACTATGAAACCGCTGACACCTCTGCCTTGCTGGCAAACTTGGCAGAATCCAGACAGCGGGCTCCCAGGTTACTGGGGGAATGGAGAATGAACACTGACAGGCTGTGTGACAGAACAGTCACATTAAGTCTTGTTTCCTTAGAAAAGAGGTCTAAAAAATGGGGTTTTTTCAAGTCAGATTTGGAACCACAGCTGGTACTTTAAATGTCGTTGACCGTTTTATCATATCGTTATCAGAGATACTCAAAACGAAACCATTTTCACAGGGAACAGGGATGTGGAATCTCCATCCTTGGAGATACTCAAAATTTGACTGGACAAGGGTCTGAGCAGCCCGATCAAACTCCAAAGTCTGATCTCGCTTCCAGACGGATCGGCGCTGCTGCGAAGGGAGCAAGGGCATTGCCCCAGATGACCTTCCGACCTCAGTTTTCTATGACAGAAACCCATCGATGTGTTTGACAACTGCTTTCAGTATTTCAGGACACCTGGTTACTTCCACAAAGGTCATGAGTTGGGAACCCATATTCCACTTTTTTTTTGGTGAGACAACGGGAGAAGAGTTAATCAAGTAATTATCACTGGTTTATCAGAGTAATACATATATATTTTTAAAGTTGAATTATCACAGAATGGTTTGGGCTGGAAGGGACCTTAAAGCCCGCTCAGTCCCACCCCCCGCCATGGGCAGGGACACCTTCCACTAGACCAGGTTGCTCCACGCCTCCTCCAGCCTGGCCTTGGACACTCCCAGGGATGAGGCATCCACAGCTTCTCTGGGCAGAATTAGTTCCAAAACAGATGGTCAGGATCACACACTCACATAGTTCTGACCAGACACAATGGCTATGTCTGAGAAGGACTGCTGCTTACAGTCCAGAAATCTTACTTTGCTACTCTTAGCTCAGCCTCGCTCTCACTGTGGTCAGTCACACAGCCCTCCGCAACCGCCCCCACTGTGGAAGTGTCCTGTACCGGGTACCAGCTGTACGACCCCGAGGGCAGCAATGCACGATTCCAACATTTACCAACCTCCGTTCATTTGACTTTTCCGTCGCACTCGGGAGATCTGTTTATTAGGCTTTTCTCCTGTCTGAGGTGTGGACGTAATCAAGTTGTTATCTATATCCCGTTCAATTCTACTTCTTTTTGCAGGATTTTCTCTTTCTTCCTTAAAACAGAAAAGGGGGAAAAAAGAAACATACTGAATCGTGCCTCTTTTCTCTCCTGAATGCTCCCAGAAAACGTTAGCTGTTAGTTCCACAAAAGACCCGTTTGCTGTTCCCCTTCCAGATGCAGAATATGGAGCAGGTCCCTGGCCAGCTGGAACTTCAAACTCTTTAAACTGACACAGCTCATGGTAAATAGCAGAGTATCGGGAAAGAAAACTGCGCTTGGACCGTCTGCAGCAGGATGACCATCCAGGTACTGTTTCACTGGACAGCCAAGTGCTTCAGGGTTCGGGAAACGTAGAGACAAGGCAACTAAAATTACCTGAAACTTGATTTCTCTGCCTGTTAAACAGACAGGAAGGAAACTGCACAACAACATTCCATATGAAATTCCCCCCACGGCCCCTGCAGAAAGCAGCTTGCTGATCTGCACACCGGTAGGTAACCTGCTGCTACTCGATCCCTGTCAGATAGTAGAGGGCAACCCTCAGCTGCTACAACGCTGCAAGCACTAAGGGTTATGACCCACTGATTCTTCTCACCTTAAGTAAAGGACTGTTCTGCCCCGTGGCACTTAGGTGAAGGCACAGAACTGGACTTTTGTGCATATTTTCTGTGCACAGGTATAATGAAGGCACACGGTTAAGGCAGGTTTCCTTCCCTTTTTCCCCAAAGGGCCTACTACAACCTGATAAAACAGCAGTCTGAAATCTAAAGCATGACCATATAGAGTACACTGAAACGTAAGGTGTGAGACAATGCAAAACACATTGAATCAAGCACCAAAATAAATAAGAAGGCCACAGACCATATCAAAGTTAATTAAGATTTCAATCTTAGAATTACAATGTTACCTTTCTTGAGCAGCACTTTCACATCTTTAAAAAGAAAAATGGTTTGCGTGCTCCAAAAATAAAGTAGATAGACCTCTTAGAAAAATTAATCTAAAGCCAGTGCTAGCAGGGCAGTAGCTAAACTAACAAATGTGGAAACATGTTGGCATCTGTAACAGAAGTGAAGTGAACCCAAAAGCTTCCAACTGGCAATAAGCCTGACCAACAATCTTGGTGAGAACAGTCTCATTACTAGCACCTAGAATTAATAGTAGTCTATATACTGTAAATCCACACAACGAGAGAAAACGAATGGCTCAGGGAACTGATAAAAGAGCAGTCAGGCACCTCATCTTCTAGGCCATTTGTTCAAATGTTCAACACCGGGGGAAAACCCAGAGAAATTAGGTAACTTCTCAAAGCGATCCACTGGCCTGCATAAAGTGAGCTGTGCTCTCATTCTGCTCCACGGGCAACAAGCGGAAAAACGTTAGACAAACTCCAAGGGAAACAGGAAACCTGGGGGATGGTATCAGCCGAGGCATAAAGAATCCACTAAACCTGGAGATGCCTTTCAGCTCCTGAAGAGGGGCTATCGTCATGCGGTGGGAAGGCTCGCTCCGCCGTGCCCGCCCTGCACGGGTTAACGGGACTCAGAGGGCAATCGGATGTAAAGGTCCTGTGCTACTTGGCTTAGACACTGAAAGTTTTGTTGCACAGATACAGAATTCAGTACGCCTGTGATAGGTGTTTGTATCACCATCTACTTGAATCCTGTGACCCTTCAATTCACTACAACCTATTATTATCAATCACTGTGCCCTAAGAACACGGCAATGTCACGCCAACACAAACACTTTGGGCTGTTTTCAGAGACCAGGATTGTGCTAAGGAAAGGCCTAAGCTGAGGCTAGAAGCAATGACAGAACATTCGAAGCCACTGCAGTTTCTGACATCAAAATCAAACGAGTTCAGAGGAACTTGGAACAGCGAGTTCTACAGCATTTCCAACGCCAACATGTACAGATTTTAATAATCCTGTACACACACGTGCACCGGTTTTCCTGCTACGATGGACTTGTCACTTTGTAAACAACAAACACTACTGCGCATCCCATACTACCGCTGACTGGCACGGGGCTGTGAGTCAGGATCAGAGCTGTCACATTCCTCAGTCAAAGGGCCACATCTCAGTCCCTGATTAACTAAACGCCTGTACGTTTTTCAGCTTTGGTTTAAGGCATGCGACTAGCAAGACGTCTTTTCGATACCTGCCAAAGGGCCTGTGACTATGACTGGGACTGTCCAGATCCACTTGCTACGCAGACATTTTCTGCGTAAGCCTTTACAGCCTTAGCAGTGATTTAGATTTTAGCGCAGCCATAAGCCAACTGCTCCACAAGTTACACCCAGACACGTCTCAAAGAGTTCTAGCGTTGCCATGGCAGCCACAAGACTACTTTGTGAAGTCATCAGTGCTTTGGAAGATAGCCCGGCAGTGTCAATATCATGCCACGCTAATGCCACTGGAACCACTCCAAGCCCTGCTACAGGCACAGGAGGGGACACTGAAGGGAACGGGGTGGGGGGGGAAAAATGCAGACATCTGATACTCAAAAACCTGTCAGGAAAGAAAAGAATGAAATGTAATCCAAAGGTTTGGGAGAGGAAGAGGGGAAGAGAGAAAGTTAACAAAGCCTTAAAGAGACAAAGGAAAGGGAAACAAGACATATTTCTCTTATCTTAACATTCCAATGTCAAATGTTTTGCTTGGATTTCAGTGTTTTGTTGCAGTGGTTTTGCAGCCAAAATGCTGCACTACTGAGCTACACGCAGATGCTGAATGTAAAATTGATTAGTTGTCCCGGCTTAATGAAAACCAAAATGGGTTTATCCAATTATTTCTACTAAAACACTTTCTTTGTTGGTACCTCAAAGTTTCTACCACAGATAATTAAATACATGCCATGAAATAGGAACTTCCACTATATTTCTGACAACTGAAGAATGTACTGTTACTTTAATTAAAATTATTTCAACCTCAGCTTGTTACAAAATCATCATTTCTACACCCAGAAAAAACTCCTCAATTTCTATCTTATGTTTATTTATCACAGAGTCAATCTGGGATACATTTTACTTCAGTTATGGCTGCTCAGCTACTCTCCTTTAAAATTTACAGCTCCGTAATGTCAATATTTGGGACTGAACGAAGTTGGGTTTTCTAACTGGTCTCCCCTTACAGAAAGAAGCCACAGGCTTTGGAAGCAATTGCAAGGTTCCATTCAGCCTATCAAAGTAATATATATAATCACCCTCAAAACATACACGCAACAGGTTTTAACATGTGAAGATTAGTGAAATTCAGACCCCTGCCTGGACCAAGACATGAGATTTAGTGGTTTAGCCCTGACGACGGTTGAATTCAATCCACTAAGCACGGGCAGTTTTCATGGCAACACGGCGCTGAGTAGTCGTACCAACTTCATGACAGCTGAATTGTGAGGTTTCACCTTTACCGAGTGACAGACTCCTAAACAATTCTGAATAAAAATGCTAAAATTATTCAGCAAATGTATGCTTACAGACGTGCTTTTCTCAGTGGCCAGTACTGGCAATTCCCAAGGTCAAGGAATCCTTAAAACAGAAATTCAAGATCTACTGCATTTGTTGGTCAACATTTTCACAAAGGAACCCCCAACAACCCTGTGATTTACTGGCTTGTCTTAAATATGCCCACAACTGACTCCTGTAGGGTTTGAAAGTTACGGGGTTTTTTGGTAATACCTCTTACCTGGCACAACTGTCACGGGTACTTCTGGCCTTCCAATTCTTTACAAGAATATTTTGCTCCCACCACACTACACGTCAATATATTCTTAATAGAAATGGCTTTAAATCAAATTTAACCGAATATGACCCCATTAAAAACCAAAAGAAACCCGCTGGTGGTGTACCTTGGGTGTGCTTCCTTTAATAAACTTTTTGATTGAAGACAACAAGCCAGTTTCATTTTTCTGCGGTTTTCCTCTGCCGACAGGTAAGCTCTCTTCCACCTCCGAACGTTTCCTCTTTGCCCTCAAAGCGCGTTGCGTGTGAATTTGATTTGACTGCTGAGAAGCCTTCCGCGTTCTCAGCCTCATTTTCATGTGTGCCACATGTAAAGCTATAAAAGGAAAAAACAGGAATACTTAGTCATTGAAGAAGTCTATTAAGCTTCATATCATGAATTCAAAAACTTATATAACCCTGTTCTGATGCACCGAGCTTTTGCACCCCTAGCTATGGCTTGATTTATATCAAAGAGAAGAGCTATTTCAGTTAAAGTATAACATTGGCAGGAGAACAAATGAATCTAAACTGGCCACGGACACATCTAACCATTAGCTCAATGAGGTTTTGCATAACCCTCCAATCTGAGTAGTACGAACAAAAAATCTGCCTGCTCTTAAGACGAAAAGGATTGCATGGCATCTTCAGCAACAAATGACTAGACTCAGTGACCTAGGCAGTCCTTTCCAGCTCTGTGCTCCTCACAACTTCACGTTAAGGCTCTACATTTAATGTGAGATGAGGCATAAACCGAAACCTGTGTCAAGTGTTCACGGAATTATTCATAAATGAGACTATGCACTCAGTATGGGTGAGGATATAGCAGCTCAGCAAAGGACCCGAAGGTTCATCTTCAATACAACTGCATTTGGGAATATGATCAGACCACAGGAAGAGTCCTGCCAGGGCAGTATTTATTAAAGCAGAGTAGAAAGCCATTCCAGGGAACGCGTCCCATTTATCTCCAACCTTCAGCTGGACTGCTGGTATAGTCAAATTTGTGCATAAATAAGTGCTTTTCTGGGCTGAGGGATATGCTTTCTGCAGTTGGCTGAAGCTCATGCCTGGGCCGAGTTGAACGGGATTGCTCATGTACTTTAAAGGATGCATATCCATGACAGAAGCAGAAAAAAATCCACCTGGGCTGTGAGGCACAGAGATACTGGTCACAAAGTAACAGGCATTTCCCCACTGAAGTCATGACAGAAGCGTTTTTTTAAAGGAACACCTACCCCGACAGGGATCAGCACCTGCTTCTCCGAAGTTCGTTTAGGCTGTGTCGCATTGCTGAACGGACAGAACACACCACCTGTCACGTTCCGAACAGGAGTGGTGTCCCAACAGCTACCTTGATCAGGAGAAGGCAGCAGCGGCACTGCTAGGATGCACAGACACCGAAATACTGGGATGTTGTTTCTCAAACCCAGCCCAAAAGCTGCACACAGTTGCATTTGCTCACAGTTAGATAAACCTCAAACGAAAGCTGCTCCAGCTAACGAAGAACAACAGAACCAGCGACACTATTTTTAGAAGACGTTGCCAAAGAAGCACTCGCTCGGCACGGCCAGGTGCCAGCAAACACGGGTTGCACTGCTCACGCACACCTCCAGCACCTTCCGTGGTCCCTACTCCAGCGCTTCACCGACGGGGAAAGGCCAAGAGCTCCGGGCTACGGCAGGTTTAGGGGACAACAGCAACCGCAGTCCGCGTTGAAGGCACTGGTTCCTTACAATCTTGCGCCCTCTAGTAACAGAAGCGTTAAACCTCGGAGTCCATGAGAGCATCCTTTCACTATTACACGTGCCATAAAATTTGCATTTCCTGTAGAAGAATCTACTGTATGTGGGAAAAAGTAATGCAGAGAAATAATGAAAAGAATCCCCACAGATCTTAATCCAATTTTCTGTTCCTACGCCTTGCCACTAGAAAAATCAAAAGATAAAGCTAACAAATGTAATAATATCTTACACAAGATGTAAAATAAACGTGCCTGTTATCAGAACTTGCATCTCGACTTCTCTTCATCACACACTGCTGCCAGTTTAATTTTTTGGGTGTGATTTATAGCGGGAAGGAGCCACAAGAGACACACGCTCCTACAGTACTTCCATACAATTCCGGAGGAATTATAGAACTGAGGAAATTGTCAAATATCAACAGGCAGGATGCTCCAAAGGCACCTTAAAACATGTATTTTCACTTCAGAAACAGTGAGGAAAGCGTTCTTTTTTTATCAGCACTGTGTGCATTAAATCACGTACTCCGAGCTAGCACGACTTACCAAGCCCACATTACCCTAGGTGGCTGAAAAAAGAACAATTACATTTAAGGTTTCTCAGTGCTCTTGTAGGTGGGAGATGAACTAATTCACAGCCCTAGCAGGAAATACAGCCCGAGAGAGAAAACGGCCATTAAACTTTCAAACCAAATAGTTTAAATATATTGATGCTTCCAGTTAAACAGCAATTTGTTGGAATGAAGTTAGAGAAAAACAACATTGTTTTGCCATGTTAAAAATATTCAAAAACTCCCCAAGGAGGTCTAGTCCTTCCATGCTTTGAAAGGGGAATTTCATTAGCAGTATTATCAACCTGTTTAGGAATTAATTTGGTTGAACTACAACTCTGAAATTCTTCCATCTGTGCAAGGAGACACCTCTTAGACCACAGGCAGCGAGAAGACAGGAGAAGAGGAGCGATGACAGGACAGAGAAGCGATGGGTGACGACAGCAGAGTCAAAGACTTCAGCCATCCCAGCTTCCACTGGTTTCCAACGGGTACCTGGAGCCACAGCACGAGGCTCGTCACAGCACCCACATGCCAGCCAGCCCTGTGCCAGCCAGCGTGACTAACCCCGCTTTGTCTGCATTCCACAGGTTGAAGGGATGTGTGTTTGCCGCCCGTCCTGCCCGGAAGCCCTGTGTGCCAGGCACAGACACAGAGCAAGGGGCAGCCCGTGCCCACAGCCGTCCCCTGGGCACAGGAAACGTGTTTATGTCGAGAAGTCCAGAAGTGGTAAAAGGGGAATAAAACCAGGTATAGGAAGAAAGGTACATGGATGTGTAAAGATCAGAGCAAACTTCTCAAAGGTACTTTAGGATATGGTAGGATGACATGAGGGAACCAGCAGCTCGTTCCTGCTCCCCCCTT
>NW_010267914.1:0-544 GCF_000690775.1 Eurypyga helias
TTCTGCTGATGCTTGGGCAGTGAGTGGTGCGTGCACAGCATGTCAGAGGTGCTGGGGGGGTCCCTGGGCTCGCAGGAACGTCGTGGCACATGGGCTGGCTCCAAAGCTGCCCTGGTGCTGAGGCAGAGGCCTTTAAATAGGGGCTTCATTGATGTGGTTCCCCATGAGCCTTATCCTGCAAATTACTCTGTCTGGACATCCTCCTAAATGCACACCAAGGGCCGGTTTTGCTCATGGGGAGCATGTCTTGAGCATTTATTTGCTTCTTTGTGCTCCTTGGAGCTGTCTCATGGACTCCTGTGGAGCAGAGCTCTCCCCGGTGTGTGTGTATGATCCCCCCAAGGTCTCAGGGTTTCCAGGCTGGCGCATCACCCCTTCCGGACCGCCGTGTTCAGCCGTGTGCTGATGACTCCCTTGGTCCCTTTGTGTCCGTGGGACAGCACGTGAACAGGGTCTGTTCGTGATTCACGGTCAGAGGTCACGGTCAGAGCACAGTGATTCAGGCGCAGCTCGCGGGTTGATGGAAAAGTTTGAAATAAGCAGG
>NW_010267914.1:567-13174 GCF_000690775.1 Eurypyga helias
AGTACTTGCTGAAAGCCACCATGCTCTGTTCCTTTCTTTCTCGAGTCCTTTCCAAGTTTTGTGTGAAAAGTGGTGAAGAATTGGCATAAAGGTTAGGGCCCTGCGTATCCCGTCCCTGCCCTCCTTTGGGGCAGATCTGCCCTAGGTGACCTGTGCTAGAGACACTGCACGCAAAACTCTCGTTATTCCTTGTGTGTGGGTGTCCTGCTGGAAACAAATGAGATTTCCCAGATCTGTTAAGTCAAGCTTGTATTCAAACCTTCTGGAATTGGTGCTTACACACACCTGGTCTTTTCTACCAGTCCGTTCCTAATGACTGAGCAATTAACTCCACAGTCCTTGGGAAAGGATTCCACTGGCTGGTAAATGTTGCACAACGGAGTGTTTTGGTGATTTTCAAACCGTGATAGAATCGTTCTGAAGTTAAGGCTCGGGTTTTGTAACCTACAAATTAATTGTGGCGCTATCTTTGAATACTAGTGATGGATGTAGTGGTAGTAGCACTGAATAACGCACAGCTATGGTGTAAGCAGAGAGACTCTGATAAACTTCAGGAGATGTTTTAGAAACCAAAACTTGCCTCCTGAAAAACTAAACAAGAAGAAAACTAATTCTAAATTTTCTTCTCTCAAGTGGAGGGGAGGGGGTTAATAAGTCATTAAAGAGCGGAAATAATCACAGTTTCCACCTACGAGTCTTTCTGCACCCTGTATTGCTCTTAACCACATAGGTAAGGAAATACAGAATCATAAACTCATGGAATGGTTTGGAAGGGACCTTAAAGCCCACCCAGTCCCACCCCCTGCCATGGGCAGGGACACCTTCCACTAGACCAGGTTGCTCCAAGCCTCATCCAGCCGGGCCTGGAACACTTCCAGGGATGGGGCATCCACAGCTTCTCTGGGCAACCTGTGCCAGCGCCTCGCCAACCCCTCTATGAGGAATTTCTTCCTGGTATCCGTGTATATCTATATAATATATAGAAATATTAATTTCCAGCACGTTCAGGGTGCTGCCATCTTCCTGTTTTGCTTCTCTGCTGGTATTTTCATGTCGTCTTACAGGCGTGTTTGCAGTAGAAACGCGTTGTGTGCTGGTTTAAGCTACTCGAAAAGCTAATAAGGGTGGATGTGTGACTCGATGGGCAGCCAAGCTCTTATCGCCTGTTTGGGTCCCTTCTGCCAATTCAACGTGACTCTCACGCTGTTGTTTTCATAGTGTTTCTACACTCCTGTACAAGATAATTACCTTGTAAGCCTGGTTCTTCTGGCCAGTTGAGCCTCTGGCAGTCCATTGCAATTTTCCATTCAGGAATATTTCCCCTCAAGCTGGCATTTGTAATTTTCAAGATGAAAGCTCCTTGGGACAGTGATTATCCCACCCTAGAAGTGTTGGTACGGCGTGAGGCACAGATCCTGACTGGAGCTTCTGTGAAGTATTTACTTAATATGCTATTCATTAAAAATACATCGCCATGGTCTTTTCCCTTTCATCCTTCAGTAACTTCTGCGACTGTCACTATATGGGAATCAGGGCAACGTGATACTATTTTTTTCTTTCTTTCTTGATGATAAAGATACTGAAGAATCAAGAACTCGGGGGTGATCCCGTTGAATCCATTTTAATTCCCCATCCTAGTGTTAGGTGGTTCCATGTAGTTGCTCCTCGCTCAAACCTCAACAGCCGGCTCTGCAGCTCTCCAACAATTTTCCTTTCCAAACTGCTCCACTGCAGTGTAAATGTTAGACTCTCAAATGGGACCAGGCAGATGGTTTGCTGAGGATCTCGGTACGTTATGCCCTCCGCATCCCCCGCTCACCTGATACGCGTCTGTATTAAAGCAAGCTATTGCCTTTTTTAAAGCATAATATAATCTCTAGCAACCACGGTGCCTAATTGCTCATTAAGCTGTTCCCTTCTAGAACCTTCTGTTTGAAGTCACTTACTTTTATTTGTATTATTACCAGTAAGAGTTTTTAGCAATGAACGTAGACGTGATGGTAATTTTACCGTTCTCCTGGCTGTGTGACCCCTCAGAACTGGGAGGAAGACACAGGGTGAAACCAATGTCTTGCAAATAAGTAGAGTGACATACGATGCCTCTGGCAGGATTCTCTCCAGAGCTTGCTTTTAAAATAAACACTTTCCCTCTTTTCCTGCAGCACTGCTTTAAAGTTTAGACCTTTCCCTGGCGTTTCTAGCTGCGTATACACAGATGGATAGATTCGGCGGGCTGAGGTGGAGTCCTGAGGTCAGTGGTCCACCACAAAGCCACGTAGCCAGGGAGTGAAAGGTCAGCTTTGCCGCCGTACAACACCGAGCATATCATGTGTAACTTCCTCTTCCTCTCTGGTATGTGCGCGCTTGCCAGTCTCCAGGCACTCGAATAAAGGTGAAGGTGTCACGAGCTCTGCTAGCAAGTCATTTCATCTCATGAGTGCCTCGGTGTCCCATTCACCAGTGAAAAGTGTAATAGTTCCCTGCCTCATAGGGTCGGGGAAGATCATTTTTATCATGTCTGTGAAGTATTCCCTAACTAAGGAGATGAGAGCTATAAAGATTTGGAAGCGAAGGGGTACAATAAAAGTGTTATGTGGGCCCAGAAGCATCGTCGTTGCGGAAGAGTAAAAGTACTTTTACATCTTTTGGTGTGTTCTTTTTACAGATGGGTTGGGGTGATTTGGGAGCTTTCGGAGAGCCTTCTAAGGAAACTCCTAACTTAGACCAGATGGCTTCTGAAGGGATGCTTTTCCTGGATTTTTATACTGCCAACCCCCTCTGTTCTCCATGTAAGTAAACTTGAGTTTTAAACTAGCGTGTAAGCATGCCACCTTCTGAGGAGACTGGGACGTTTGCCAGCTTCTGACACGAACTAGCAACTAAACCAGTGATTACCCTCGGGGCAGAGTTTCGATTTGGTGCTTTGATCTTGCGTTGTGTTCCCTTTTTATTTACGTTTTGATTGGAAAACCTACAATCTTCCCTTCATACAAAGCAGTGTTTTAGTGATGAAATCAATCTAGCTAAGGCATTTTTTTAAAACATTCTGCTTTAGTATTCTAGCCTCAGTCGTTGCATTTTTAAAATCTTTATTATTTTGGGATAAACAGACAAAGCAGTCTCTAAGTTGTTCCTGAACATAGTTTGCCTCATTCCATTGGCTTTGGTGAAACTTTCATGCAAGGAATGGCAGCAGGTTGTGTCCTGCTTTTGACCCTGGTGCCTTGCAAGATTTTTGGGGAAGGGAGAAGAGGAAAAAGAAACATTTGGGTCTGGGAGACACAGATATATTTGTCCTTGTTGTGTTTTTTTTCCTGGGATGTTTTGGTTTTTTTCCCTTTCTTTTTTTCTTCAAGCCTGGTTGGCAGCCAAAAACTTCAACAGAAGTGAGGAACAAGGGCTTTTTTATTGAGCTTTCATTTCAGATACAATGTGTCAGTCTGCTGATGATGGTCCTTGCTCAGTAAAGGCATTTAAAATATGCTGAAGTCTTCCCAGGTCCAGCGGTGGTACTGCATATGCTTAAATTTAAACATCTGTTTAAATGTCTCTTGCAGTCAGGACCTGACTTTTATTGTCCAAGCCAGACATTTTCTTCACTGTCATGTTACCTTTGTTTAAGAAAGCTTGAAGACTTAGCCTTAAGCACATAACCAGTCTGTGTTACGATTTCCTCTTATATATGTCAGGTATTCCTAGAATTACTGAGATAGAAGGGCTGCTACATTGACTATTGGAAATAATTACTCTTCAGCAGTGGATAATTTAATAGAGAGGCCAAATTTCAGTCGGGTTTCTCCTGCAATAACTCAAACGGTGTCATATCAGAACCCGGCTACCTCCGTGGCTCACTGGAGAGGGGAGTTGCTGCTTGTTCTAATGTGAGAGAGCTGTGGCCGAAGGGCACTGATATGCTTCAGTCAGTGCACTGTCCTTGGCCTTAATATGATAATATCAAGCAGAGAATGTATGCAAAATAAAACATTTTCTGTTGTTATTTGCAGCAAGGGCAGCACTGTTGACGGGCCGTCTCCCAGTGAGGAATGGTTTTTACACCACGAATGCACATGCCAGAAACGGTATGGGTTTCATTCCTGATTCGCCTTCCTCTCTTCATTTCCCTCTGTGCTTTGTAGGAAGTTCTGCTTTAAACAAAGGCTTGGCTCGGTGATCTTCCCTTATGGATCTTCCAGAGTGGCACAAAAAGATTACCATGTTCACTGCTGCTAATAAGTGTGAAATTTATTACTTCCTCCTCATCAAGCAGAAAACCTCCTCAAATGAAGAGACGTAAACAAGGCTGGTTGATCCATTTGCTTCTGCTGGCTGAGAAGTGTTTCCTCCGGGCAGTCTAATTGGTGTCTGGTGAAAGAAAGTCACGTGGAGTATATGTTAACACCCAGAGAGAGTAAAGAACAAGCTGCTCACAATTTGATTCAGCAGCCACTTTTCTAACCCTTTCAGCCCTGGCAGTTTTGTAGCACTGTTGTGCCCATGGTGCTTGCAGGGAAGATTACCAGTTCATAACCAGTTCTGTAACACCCCTGGGTTGATTTCGGTTCCTGTCAGTGGTTCCAGCGTGACAGACACCACCAGAGACTGTGCATGCTTGGGCAAGAATCTGCAACTATGTGCTGATTCACACTGTGTCAGCAAGCGTGCTTGGCTACCTCCATCCTAGCTAAAGTCACACCTTAGATTCTCAGGGACCGGAGAACTGTGGGAGATTCATAATTTCCTTCAGCTCTTGCAGTCTGAGCAAGTTTGTTGATCTTTTGATTTAGGAAAAAAATGCCTTCATTTTTAGGAAATATAAAGCAAGTTTGCAAGAGTAAAGGCAGCTCCAGTGCTCCTAAAGCACTTGCTTTCTTTATGAAGACCCCCTGCTTTCAGGGGTCTTGCCTTGATTATATGATGGCAGCTCCCTTTGTTTACTGGCCGTGGTGTGCGACTGGTGGTGAGCTCCCTTTCATCTCCATGAATCAACTTATTCCCTTCATCTCGTGACCCGGCAGGACTTCCAAAGAGTCATAGTGCTGGGACTTCAAACTAATTGCTATTTAGACTAGGCTAGGGACCTACAACAATAGTCTGGTCCAACTGCCTGACCACTTTAGGGCTGACAAATTTAAAGCGTGTTACTAAGGGCATTGCCCAAATGCCTCCTAAGCACTGACAGGCTTGGGGCACCAACTACATCTCTAGGAAGCCTGTTTGCAGGGTGTGACCATCCTCTTTGTAAAGAAATGCTTCCTAATGACCAGTCTAAACCTCCCCTGGTGCAGCATTGAGCCATTCCCACGTGTTTATGCTCCAGTAACGGTGCTTCTAATGATGGGTAGCCATGAGCTGTTTGCTGTAGTACTTGTAAGACTAGGAAAAATTTGTTTGTTTGTTTTATGCAGCATACACACCACAGGATATAGTAGGAGGAATCCCAGATTCTGAATTACTGCTTCCGGAATTGCTGAAGAAAGCTGGCTACGTCAATAAGATCATTGGCAAATGGTAAACTTATATGAAGATCTCTTGCTTTGAGGTTTCAGTATGCTTGTATACGTCTGGGGAAGAAGCAGCAGAAAAAAGCTAAGTGCAGGGGAAAAAAACCCACCCTGTTTTGAAGCTCGGATGTCTGAGTTTTGAAATCTGTGGTGGATCTTCCCCCTGCTGTGTTCAGTTTCTGAACTGAGTGTTATCATGACGAGTACGTACATACAGAGAGTTGAAGGGGGTTTTATGTGTGTATATCTGTATCTCCCAGAATGGTTTGGGTTGGAAGGGACCTTAAAGATCACCTAGTTCCACCCCCCCTGCCATGGGCAGGAATGTTTGCAGCCAGATCAGGTACAAACCCTTTCCCTCTTTATGCTTTCATCCATGTATCACTCAATCAAAAAACCACCAAGATGTTCGGTTGGAACTTGCTGTCAGCACTTCCGTGCTTTTTACCTTTGGGCCCTGCTGTATGTTGGGATTTTTTTGTTAATAGTTAAAACTGTGACAGCTGCTTTTTTGGGGTGTGTAGAACTAGAGATGCTGACATCTCCAGAGCTGAAGATTGCTCATCAGGTTTAGAAGGTCAGGGTGGATAAGCACAGACTTGATCAAGGGAGTTGATACCAGGCGTTTTCAAAGACCGAGCGGGCTGGTCCAATGCTCTGTGAATATTGTCCTTTGACTTCATGGCTTTTCATGGAAGCACAGGATAATCTTTGTAGAGGCTACAGAAGAACTTGTGAAAAAACCCAATGTTCTGCAATGTCTGCAAAGAATTGGAAGCGAAAATCCCAAAAGGTGTTTGGATCAAACCAGCACGGTGGAATTACCAGTGTAATGGTTGAAAACGGTGCATTTATAACATTCAGATTTCAGATGTGCTTGTGGGCTGTAATGAAATCCCATGGGGCCTGGGGATCTCTGAACAGTTGATTCACAGTTTGGAACGGTGCTGCAGTAAATAAATGCATAAATAGCAACTTCAAAACTACACGGACACCAGAAGAGTACTGCTTGGTTAACGGAGTAATTGTTAATGAAGAGACTTCAGACAGGAGTAGTGTCAGGGGGATACTGTTTAGGAAAGTAATAGGATACACTTTATTTAGCAGTTTCGTTAACAAGTTGGAGAAGAATGAGGCTGAACTGTGGTCAGAGTCACCGGTGCTGCTGAAATTGGAAAGCGAGCAAGCTAACCTAAGACAGTGAATTATTTATTACCACGAATCCAAACAGCAGAGTGGCTGTGAAGAATCGGATCAGTGGGCTGAATGCAATAAGATGCAGTTCACTGCTAATAAATGTAAATTCATACACCCAGGGAAAAGAAATAAACAACGCAAATACAGATTGGTTCCAGGCAGTTATTTGGAAAACAGCAAATCTGGAAGGACCTGCAGCTGTTAGCAAGAAGCAGATTAAATATGAACGTGCAGTGCGCTATCGCTGTGCCCTCAAGAGCTGTTATCCTGGGCAGGACTAGGGAATGATACCCTACAGTAGCAGTCTCCATCATTTGTGCACATCACCTGCTTCCTAAAAAGGTGTCAAGACGTGCAAAGTGCGGTAGTTAAATTGGCGTCTCATCCCAGCCACGCGTAGAGTTTTAGGGCTTTGAGAGATTTTTAAGTTTTCCAGAAGAAGATTCTTATATCCTTCCAACATCCCTTTTAAAAACTTCTCAGGGTGTCCTGTGACAGTAAGTTCCATGGTTTAGTTATGTGTTTGCAAGTCATTTTCCATGATCGTTTTAGAATTTTTTGCATTTCATTGAATATCTCTGGGTTTTGTCTTGTGAGAGGGAGCGAATGATCTGCATCTCAGTAATTAGTTGATACCTTTTTCAAGTCTCTTCCTCTGTGAGTTCTCTTAGGTCTTCCTTAGAACAAAACATTTTTTCATGTCCCCTGTTGCAGAAACAGCCAGGAATAGCCTTGTATTATCGTGTAGATGAGTGAGGAAGGGGTAGAACCCTGCAGGTCAGACTTGCAGGTTTACTTACATCACCAAATACGGTCACAGCTGAAATTATGATTATTTTCTGTTAAAAGGCTTTTTGGAATAGCTCAGAATAGCACTGTGGATCATTTTACTTCAGGTAATGCATTTTATGACCCTGATTTGTTCAGAAAGTGTGTAGGGGGTGATGACACAAAATGGACAGGTTGCAGATGCGGGCTTGTGAGTGGAAGCTGGAATGATTAAATAAGCATTAAACTACAAAGATCTCCTTTAGGGACTGGGAGAGGATGGGAATTCTGTATATTCAAGATAGTATAAATGAAGAGAATGGAGAATTTGCAGTATAGGAGTTGGAGATTAGAGAGGAGCTTCCTCTTGAAGTTAAGGATGGAGAATTTTCAAGCAGCATAGTGGAATGGAGCTGTCATCAGGAGTAGCTGAACGTGGTTTATGTGAACATAAAGAACTCCTCCTCATTTACATTCAGGTCTCTCTGTACCATTTTGGCAGCGTGAGCACTCCATAAAGGGAATGCAGCTATAATGGTACGTTTCATGAGCTTTACTTTGTGTTTTTACAGCTTAGTGGCATAAAAGTGACTCGTCATAGATCAGAATCCTGAAGTAAAACCTTACGTGCATCTTTGCAGTGGCTTTGGGCAGTGTAGTCCGTCAGTACAGATGGCAGGAGAGAAGACACCAGTGGAAGGAAATAGTGGAAAACAAAGATTGGACAGGGGACTGAAACGGGATATATGTAAGCACTGGAGTGGGTCCGCATGGACGTGCTTGCAGCAAGTACGAGAAAGATCAAGACAATGCTCTGCAGTCATTTATTTGATTAAAACGCTTGAAGTTTTTCTTCTCAGGCAAAGTTTGTTTTCTTGCATGCCATTCTGATGAGATTATTATTTGCTTCTTTGCAGCAGAATTTTAACTCATCTGTTTCTTCGGTTCCTAGGCATCTGGGTCACAGGCCCCAGTTCCACCCCCTGAAACATGGCTTTGATGAATGGTTTGGATCCCCCAACTGCCATTTTGGACCTTTTGATAACAGAGCGCTCCCCAATATCCCTGTGTATAGGGACTGGGAAATGATTGGCAGGTAATTCAGCTACTTGCCTGGTGATGTTATTTTCTTTGCTTTCCCAGCTGACAGTAGAGTGCTGGAAGATGGGTGCTAGCGTAGTAAACCTCAGAGTTATGGAGCCGGTAGGATGAGGAGTAAATGCTTTTGTGAAGTGTGTAAGAAAACAGATAACATGGAACGGTCCTTCTCTTCTATGGTTGTCCACCTTCCTAAGCTGAAGACTGTGTCCAGGTTTTTAATAGGCATTGGCTTAACTTCCATTAACAAATCTTGTCTCTTTTCTAAACCCATTTGGATTTCTGGACTCTGCAATGCCCTGTGCCAGGATCTCATCTCTTGCTGTGCCCTCGTACTTTTGAACAGGACTTTCCCTCTAGTCTGGGGATAGGCAATATCCAGCCTTACAAGGCCTGGGTAGTGTTTTCCTTTGGAGTGAAGACAAAATTAAGGGAAAACCTTGTGGGAAAACGCATAAAGGCAGGCAGAAACAGGCAGGTCTGGATTAACTGTCCAGGTGTATGCGAATCCATCTAGGGGAGGAAGCTTCTTCCTGGGAGAAGAAGAGGTTTTGAAGGCAATGCTGCCAGCGAGGGGCACTTGAGCACTGTTGCCTGGGCAGTGCCTGCTGTTTCTCAGTTGTGATTGTGGCACTCTGACTTCTCCAGTTAAAGCCGAGACAATACAGACCACCTACAGTATCCGCGCCCCTCAAAGACTCAGCTGGGTAGTTGACTGCTAAACTTCATTCTAAACTCCTAAACTGCATTTTGTAGGAATCCTTTCTTCCTCATCTCTACCTTACCACCTAAATTTAAAGCTGAAGCTCTTTAAATATGGGGCTGGATGTTTGATTCTGAGTATTGACAAAGGTCTGAGTACCAAGGCCAGCCTGCAAGCTGCACGTGGACCGTCTAGGGATGTGACTGCTGTAGAATGCCTCGCTCCCAGAGATGTTTGCTTATCCTGTCGTGCCCTAAAGGCTTCCTGTGATGATTTCACTCCAGTACTTCTCTTGGAAGCTGGTTCCATTCTGTACTGAAAGACCTCTTTATTCCTTCTGTTCCTGTTTGTAATAACCTTTTGTCTGTTTGCGTAACACCATTCTATGCTCCAAGCCTGCAGCCTCTGCCATTCTTGTCCATGCGCTTCTGTGCCTGGTATCATCTTATTTCACTTGCTGTTATTCTCCTGAGGACTGCCCTCCACCCTTTTTTTGTTTAATTGGTGTCTCAAGATACTTCTAACGTAACATGTTCAAAGCAGCCCAAGTCCTGATTTCAGGATTGCTCTATTTCACTGAAAGTTGTGTACTTCTGCAAATTTTACTCGCACAGCAAACAGCTCTCTATTGAAGGAGTAGTGGCATAAGATCTTTAAGTATGCTACCCCTGTTCTAGTAGCTTAATAGTGCAAATTTGGTGGCTCAGATTTGTCCAAATCTTGCAGTCATTAATTAGGATCTTGCCGTTTCACTGCTTTCTCCCAGAAGAAAAAAATATAGTGAGGTTCTTTTTAATATCTGAAGAGAATTTACTGGGTAGCAACAGTGACCTGCTTGTGTAGTAAATGAGGCAGGGGGACTGGGGGGAGAGGAAAGCCTTTTTATGTTGTATATTCCTTAGGATTGACTATTTTTCTCTCTGATTCATTTTATCTTAAGATATTATGAAGATTTCAAAATTGATCTGAAGACAGGTGAATCCAACTTGACTCAGATCTATCTGCAGGTACTGTCTATTTTTAAATACCGGTTTCTAAGCTGCAGTGACATTATGCTTCTTTTTTTGGAGAGATTTAGATGGCAGACGATGATTCCGTTAATTTTTATTGTTGTTTACAGGAAGCTCTCGATTTTATTAGCAAGCAGCAGGCCAGCCGTCAGCCATTCTTTTTATACTGGGCAATTGATGCTACCCACGCTCCTGTTTATGCCTCCGAACGTTTCCTGGGCACTAGTCAGAGGGGACTGTAAGTCTTGGTTTTGTGGGTATTGGTTTTGTTGTGGCTTGTTTAATTAATACCTCATGCTGCAGAAGCAGAAGCCCCAAGCAGTGTTTATTAGATCCAAGTAGATAGACCATTTCTCAAAAGTGTGTGTGCTGAAATGCATTAGTTAGCGAGGACTTTGCTTGGATTGTTCTTTAATAATTTTGCTATCATCTGAAATTAAGATCATGTGACTAAAATGGGGGAGAAGGGGGAGTTTGAGCTCCTTTGCCAGTTGTGTGAGTAATGAAGTGCTGTATGTGGCACGGATGATTTTTTGGAAGGCTTTTGTATGATTAGTGCCTGTTTTAAAAGCCTATAAATCAGACCAGCAAGTAGAAAAGCATGCATGAAAAGCACAATTTACAGGAGGCAAAGACCTCTGTAGATATTGTGAGCCTTGCTTCAGAGAATGCAGTTTCAAACCACCACCCATAAGCAAAACTATGTTATTAGCTTCAAGACTACAGCAAAGTGGCTTTGCCTGTATTTGAGAACTTTATAGCTAAATTTGTATCAGTTGCTGGTCTCTGTCCAAGAGTGACTCACGTCTGAACAAACTCTGACTCTTAATACCCAAGACACGTCTCCAGGTAGGAGACACGGGTTTTGCAGTGACAGCAGAAAACATTTATTATGGTACCTGGTGCATAAGAAAAGGATTTCTGCGTCACAAGTGTAAGTTCCATCCACTAAAAGCATTGTGCATTATGTGTGCTGCTCTTCCTCTTTCGCTGCTTTCAATGTTTTGCATCTACTTCTGCCTCAGATATGGGGATGCTGTGCGAGAAATTGATGATAGCATTGGAAAAATCCTAAACCACCTTCAGAAGCTGGGTATCAGTGAGAACACCTTTGTGTTTTTCACCTCTGATAATGGGGCTGCTCTCATTTCAGCTCCTAAACAAGGTGAGTCTCAGCTGAACAAAACCTGGGCTGGGGTTGTGAAATTCAGGCTTAAATCTTCAAGCCTGGGCAGGGAAGAGACCTGTACCTGGGGTTTTCCTTTATGCAGTTAGGAGAAGGCTCAAAATGCGGTGCATTTACGTTTCCAATTAGCTTATGTTCACTACTCCTGGTCACTGCTGGAGGAGGTGTCCTTGTCTAAATGGCCGTTTGGGCTCACCCGGTGTGGCTGTTCACCTGTGTGCATTTCCACTCCGTGCTCCACCGTCGGGGGGCGAATATTTTTTAATTTATTTAGGAGCAGACATAATAACTTAGCAGGTTGTTTACTCTCCATCTGCCAATTGCGTATTTGAGCTTTCTGAGTAATTACAGAGAGTTCAAGAGTCCCTCATTTAGCTCTCATGAAAAATAACAAGAAGAAAAACTATTTTTGTTACTTCACAAGTTTTCCTTTGTCTAAACGATTGTTTCTCTCAAACAGAGTCTTTGCAAATTGATTTTATAACCCACTATCTTCTGTTTGGAGGCAGGCTGTCTCGTGGTTATTGGACCACAGAGCAGGGAGTATCCTGAGTTCTGATTTCAGCTGAACCACCGTGTTTGACTTTGTGTGACCTGGAATCAGTCACGAGACCACCCTGTTTGTTCCTCAGCAAGCTTCCCTGCAAGACTGGGTTAAAAACCCAGACATTCCTGCAAACTACTTGCTGTCTCTGAAAGTGAACGTTCAGGGAACACATGATTATTTTTTTCTCACTTTTATATCTGCATCTAATACTGCTCTGGTACTTTAAAAGGATTATTATAATTATATTATTATAATATTAGTTACAAACAGTAGTTAACATCTTTAAAAGGAGGGAAAATGGCAGTGAAGTATTTTCTGGTTTTTTTTTTCCTTTGGTTGATAGCAAGTGGTGTTTAACTTTCACTTTTTCCCTGTGTTGAACAGACACTCCTAAAATTTCATCACAAACAGATATTTAAAAAAAAACCACAACACACAAACCAACAACAAAAAAAGCCCAAACAACTCTGGACATGTTATTTGAAGAAGCATTCGTACAGAAATGAAAATTCATTTAAAACTAGCCTAAAAATTTCCTAGTTGACAGTGTCTCTCTGACATATGATACTGGCTTACAGTGGGTTTTATGGCGGGGGT